>NC_057811.1:106212498-106251204 GCF_018294505.1 Triticum aestivum
CACACACACACACACACACACTAAGACTCCATCTCTCTCTCTCCCACACACACACACTAAGACTCCATCTCTCACACACATGCTCTAGGCGGAGCATTTGTTCCTACCACCCTTCATCCACCCTTACCCGTACGATAAACAATCACCTTAATTTACTTGTATAACATGGACAAATTCCACTTCACTTTAGTAGTTAGCAAACTTATCATCTGTACCCTTAGGAAAAACCGAGTTGGCGACGATGGTGTGCCTGCCATCTTGCAATATAGACCGTCTGATCTATATCTGACGGATAGAAAGCAAACTATGATAATTTTACAAAAGATAGCCGCACCTGTCTCCACATCCTTATCTCCCACACCTCATTGCCGAGCAATTAAAAAAGAAAGTCTCCGGAACAATCTAGCATGGTGGCCGCTGCCGCCTGCCGGCGCCGTCCATCCCCATGCCTCCGCCCATTCCGACCACCAGTCACCACCACGCTCCACTCCTCCTCACCTTATCTCTCATCTTTCATTTTTTCGATGACATTCTCGAGATACCAGTTTTCCGATAAAATTCTCGAAATATCATTAGTTTTTACACATGGGATTACTCCTGAATGGGTAAATCACAACATGTGTTTTGTAAAAAAATGCATATTGATGTTCTGTGCAATGCATGAGCATCTTGCTTGTAATTATATAACGCAAATCATGAGCAGGAAGTGACATTTTTTTACACAACCACGTTAACATGGCCACGTAAATCACTAACTAAAGTAAATACCATTATACTTATATCCCGATGCAAAAGGTTGAGTACATGTCCGAAGAGTAGAGTCGCACACACGCACTCTGTCTCTCAGAATCTCTCTCTCTCTCACACACACACACCAGTTACGTGACGCCCACTTAAGCAGACACGTATGTTACAATTTGTGCACCCGCGGGTACACGTGATGCCGCGCATTTATTTAAGTCGGACGGCAAACCCAAACAATAGCTGCATTCATTCCCCTCCCGCCGCCTCTTCTTTGGTCACCGTCGCCCGGTAGCCATGGCCCAGCCGAAGGTAACAACATACGCCATACTCCCGCCGGAGCGGTTCTTTAATCTGGAAATTTTAGTGGTCATGCATGCATCTTTTTGTGCTAGCACTCCTATATAAGGGTTGACCGGTCGCTTCCTGCGGACGTGCGCGGGCAGTGGAAGAGGAAGGAGAAGGGAAGCGGGCTGTGGAGTAACGTTTTTTACCACAATTTCTTAGGAAACTGAGTGCAATAATTGAGTA
Organism: Triticum aestivum; assembly: GCF_018294505.1. Lineage (NCBI taxonomy): Eukaryota > Viridiplantae > Streptophyta > Magnoliopsida > Poales > Poaceae > Triticum > Triticum aestivum. The sequence continues at coordinate 106,213,771 of NC_057811.1, forward strand.
GTTTTGCAAACTACTAGTACTACACATGAAACGATTCAAAACCTACACTCCCTTGCCAGCGCGCGCTTCCCGCGTGAAATGGTCAGCATCGCCCTGGAGCGTCAGTGCCGCATTAATGCCCAGCCAGAGCGGAGGCGACCTCTCACTGGCGCCGGCTTTGAAGCGGCGCGACGGCCGAGAGAGCGCCGCTTCCCGGTGCACCGACTGCTCCTCGTCGAGGCTGGCCATAGGCCCTGTTTGGATCCATGGGTTAGAGTTAGTTTGAGCTAGTTGGGGCTCAAATAGCCCTAAAGTATCCAAGCATGAGTGTTTAAATTGGAGCAAGTTGCACCGAACCCACCAAAAAAAACTATCCCACCCAAGAGGTGCTAACTGGAGATAGTTCTCATTGGGACCACTGAAAAATCACTTCTCTCTCTCCATCAAGTGCATTTATTGTCAATCTAACCCTGTCACCCAAACACCTCTTTGACTACAGTTAGTTCAGGGTTAGTCATGAGTTAGTCTAACCTCTAGCTAAGTTAGAGTATCCAAACATGAGCAGTATAGGACATGCAAGTTGCTCAAAGCATACAGTCAAATTCGTACGTGAAAGGATTTTTTCTTTTTGAAAACGGAACGTGAAAGGAATTTTTTTAGAATGCTCTTGGCATGTCGCTAACATGTGATGAGTTAACCGACCTCAATAGACGGCAAAAACGCCAGCCCGCCGCACTTTGAGAGAGACGAGGAGGGAGAAGCGATACGGGCTGCTGGATTACTAGAGATAGGTGTCGCACGGAAGCCAAGAAATATGGTGATAGCGTGGGTTAGCCATGTACTAGTATGATGTAACTACACTGGGCTGCCGTGTTTCGTACGCTTCCAGTCCACTGTGGAGATGATTGGTTGATTTTATATCGCTGAATAATATAAAATATTATGAGTGCACACGCTCCACCCTGAGGTTCCTTGCTACTTCTCGGTCGTCGGGAATCTATATTCTTCCACTCTATTTTTTTACGTGAGCGTTGTTCATCCTTTTGCCAACACGCGACACATCTAGCATCAAGGTGCACGTGTCATGCAAGGATCGTTCCATCTATATGAAGAACACGTGGGACTGGAACTACGAGACGGACATGTACCCAGGAGTGTACGTGCGAACCTGTGTAACATAGTGCAGTAAGTGAAGTAGAAAGGCACAAATAGTATGAACATGCATGGCATATAGGCATTTGTCTCTTACTGTACCACTAAATGTTGTACGTGCAATGCCCGGTGATGTTATGGAGTACGTGACTAAGTACTCTACTACTACTATATTAATTGGAGGCACATATTAGGTTTTATATTTGTTTACGTGTATGCCCCGAGACCTTCCAACTAGACGTGTCTTTCTCCCCGGGTCGCACTTTGTATCGTTCATACCACTAGTACAGTAGTACTACTACGTGTGGTCTCCGACCTAGAAGTGGAGACGCTCTACCACGCTGTTCATGTCCCACTCCTTTCGCTGACGTGTGCGACATCCAACACGTGCCGTGTGTTTGGCACTCCTTCATCATAAGAGTTGAAACGCTAGCATTCATTAGAATAAAAAATAAATATAAATCACCAATGATACTATACCACGTGGTTTCCTTGCTCCTCGATATTGGAAAGAATACTTCCGCTCGCCGACATGTGGGACGTCGACCATCCTGGTCCACTTGCCATGCCCGCAGAACTCCAAGGGAGAGTCACCCAGGTCGTCGCACCGCAGTAATTACTAATGAGCCATCAAATCACAGGCCCAACCTTACCCACTGTGAAGTTGCTCGAACGAAGGAACCATCATGACTTCGTTGAATTCCGCTTCTTGAAGAAAACTACTGTACCAGCAGTACTGCTAGCTACAGTAGTTACTCCAGCAGAGGCCTCCTTTGGTTCATAGGATAGTAATTTTGTAGGAATGTGGAAATCATAGGAAGTGAGATGACATGCATCTCAATTCCTATAGAGAAAGAGATGCCATTTGATGCATAGGATAGGAATTTTTCCATTGAGTCTAGGCTAATGTACTGGTAATTTGCTCTAAAAACTACAGTAGTAACTAGTAGTACTGTTACATGCTCGTAATTAATTAAACAAACGTACGGGCAACACGGACACAGACACTAACTACTAGTACTACTACTTGTCACATGCTGGCCAGTGTCGGCGACACCCCATCGTGCTTGGATCTCCGCCGACCTCTCCACAGCAGCGCGTGCGTCCTCTTCTTTCTTGCGGCGCCGGGCCTCTCTTTTCTTGAGTGCTTTCTGACTTCTCCGCTCCCTCTGTGCGGCTTTGGCCGCCTCTTGCTCTACCGTCCATTCGGCCTTGGCAGCTTCAAATTCCGCCCACATAGGTGTGAGGTCGCGAGCGGCGATGAACTCGGCACGGCGGGATGGCACCGCTTGCCTACCATTCTATGTGCGGTCGTGGGCGGTGAGGAACTCGGCGCGGCGGGATGCCATCGCTTCCTTACCGGTTAGTGTGCGGCGCGGTGGCATGAACGACGCTTGGTGACAGCTCTGGGGTGGAGTGGCCGGACAACCGTAAAGTGCATTGGTTTGTCAAGAGCTCAAGGACAGAAGACGAAGGAAATTTGGGTTCCTCTTCAATTCTGGTCATTTATTACCGAGTAAAATGCATTGGCGGTCATTGAACTTGTCTTGATAGCTCACTTTGATCATTGTATACGAGATATGGTGATTATACGGTCACTGGCTCAGCATATAGCTCCGTATTTGTCTGGTTGACCAGTCAAACAGTCCGCATGCGCCTCATCAGCTCGTGTTCTTTATCTATCTATCTATGCGGGCCTACCTGTCAGTGGAGAAAGAAATAAAAACCAAAATTATGCATATGTGACATTACTGTTTAGACGTTTGCTGGAGGCCTCCGCGAACACCGAGCATGTATTCACCTGGCTCCACACCAACGGCCATACTCGTGACTCGGCGCCTTACTCATGTATATCGTCCATCACAACGACAATCTATAAAATAGCCTAGCTAGAGATGGTACTATGGTGCGGAGTATGTACTATCGTGAGCAACCGATCATAGTGCCACTGCACACGAGTGTGTGTCTGATCGATTCGTCCATTATTCGTAAGTTATGTATGGTTGTGTGGTGTCTAATGGTGGTCGTCTGCTAGCTGGCGACAAGAGCGGTTGTATGGACGCCTGGTTGTCAATACGTGCTGCATACGCTTCAAAGGCTCGTCATCCATGAGTTCACATTTTACCACCACGCCAGCGTCTGACCGCCCTAGCCTACCGAAACCCCTTCCATCGCTAGCGCGCGCTTCCCGCCTGAAATGATCACCGTCTCTCCAGAACGTCAATGCCGCATTCACTGGCCTTAACTGCAGGTGCAGTTGGTGTGTCACTGACATGCGGGCCTGATGCCTGTTGGGCCCAGATGTCAGTGAGACAACGCACTTGCGGTTAAGTCACTGAAGCAGCATCCGCATTCACGCCCGACGCGACCTCTCACTGGCGCCAGCATTGCAGCAGCGCGACGGCCGAGAGAGCGCCACCCGCGCGGCATCCCAGTGCAAGCAACTGCTCCGCGTTAATGACACCACGGCTATCGACGAACCTACTCTGGTGCCAGCCGTCCATCCGTCTGCCGCGGCTGATTGCCATTCGCCCGCTATATTAACTTGAGCCCCAGCTCCCAGCCATAGCCAAAGACCCACACTCATTCTCCTCCGATCCCTTCCTTCTGTTGGCACCACTCCAACCATGGCCTCCGAGCACTCCAAAGCTCTCTTGGACGTACTGTCGCAGGAGCAGACGAAGGACATCAGTGGCTCTGCTCCGGGCACGCTCCAAAGCTCTCTTGGACGTACTCTTGCAGGAGCAGACGAAGGAGATCGCCGGCTCCCCCCGGGCCGCCCTCCACCGCCACGACCACGAAGCCGGCGCGCGTGCGCGGGCGCAGCCGGCAGCGAGGAAGAGTAGTACACGGTAGGTCGCCGCTGCTCCTCCACTCAGTCGACGCCAAGCTTGGTGGGATAAAAATCGGCGGCCGATTAGCCGCTTGACGGCGATGTGGAGGCGGAAATCTTCATAACCTTATGCTCCGGAGGAGGAGGTTATCGAGGCGGATAAGGAGGAGGCAAAGGCAATGGCCGGCTTTCTCGGGTTCGTGGCCGGACATGGTGGTCGGGGCCCACGATCGTTTGGATTAGGTTTACAGTAGGTTTTAGTATGGTTTGTGCGAAATATGTAATGAATTTCGTCCAGTTTATAGGAAAAGTTCTCGAAATGTAAAGAATTTCATCCGGTCAATTTGAAATTTGCTTTGTTTGCACGAATTTTGTCCGGTTAATTCATATAGTTGTCGAAAGGTATGCGGGCAGCATTGGATGGCATCCATCAGTGTCCTTGGACAGATGCCGGCGTAAATTTGAGGGCCAGCGCTGGAGATGCCCTAACTATCATGCTATAATCGCTAACAGTGCTCCATTATTTCGCAGGGAACATTTATCCCTCGATCAAAATCAGATCCGCCGTGTTTCGCACTCCTCCCACGTAAGAGTGTAGACTCTTGCTTACATAAAAATGGAGCAAGTGGACGGCACTGTAGTACGTCATATCACTCAAACTAGCCCGCCTAACGCACGGGAAAGCACCGCCCTCATCATTTTGTTCTGGATTTCTATCAATCGATCGCACGAAAATGTTACGCTTTGCATGTTCAAAAGGAAAAGGCGGCACACTTACAACTCGTACGCGTCGCGTTCACGTCGCACCCCCGACAGTCCGGCTCGCACGCCACTCACCAGAGGGGACACGCGTTGTCTTGCATTTTCACTGACATGTGGGACTGCAATTGAATAAACCGTCGATAGCCAAAATCTAATCGCTCGGCGGGCGTCGGCTGAGAGGAGAGAGACGGGGGAGGGAGAAGAGATCGCCCGCCCGCCGTTCACGGCATCCAAGAAATATGTGGTGATAATGTGAGGTGGGCCATGCGGGAGTCGGTACCACTTCCAAGCCCGCTTCTTACCGCCCTGGCCCACCAGAACCCCTCCCCTACCCCACCACCTCCCCCCGCGCGCTCCCCCCTCAGAGGCCAGCTGCCCGCATTCATAGCAAGTAGTACCAGTAAAATTCTGGGCTATAAAGGGCATGTACAATGGTTGATAAGATAGTCTTATCATAAGTCTTGCATGTAATTTAGAGATGACAAGTGTACAATGGATCATCTCTTAGCCTTATCTTCAATAACTAGTTATTCCTAAAAACATGGTGAAACATATTATGCTAAGAGATCATCTCTTGTCTTCTCGACAAGCCCGCTTATGTGGAGGAAAGAGAGGCATTGACAAAGTCAAGGAGTGGGATCTGCAGGAGCCCGTCTCTACACGTGCTCCTAGGTATAAAAAAACTAATTCTAAAAAAGAGGCATAAAAAACAATTGTGTCTAAAAAAAGAAAGCTAAAAAACATTTGAGAGGAAATAGATAGAGAGAGAGAGTGAGAAAAAGTTGTAACCTTATAGTCAACACTATGGTAGTAGGAGTATTACATGAGGAAGGAGGGAGCGGTGCACATGCCAAGTTCACTGGGCTGCCGTGTTTCACACTCCTCTGTCGTAACAGTGGAGACAATAGGTTTCATCAAACATAAACAATGAATACTCATTGCTCGTCCACTATATCGGAATGAATACTTTCATTCACCGCATCTGGGACGTCGACCATCCTGGTCCACCTGCCATGCACAAAATTATCCTGGTCCACCTGCCATGCATAAAGTTAGTCGGACGAAGGAACCATCATGACTTCGTTGAATTCCGCTTCTTCATGAAAACTTACTCTACCCGCAGTACGGCTACCACACGCGAAGACTGGACGGCACTGTACCACGTCATATCACTAAAACCCACTAGGCCAAACTAAACCCGCCTAGGATTTGTACTCCCTCCGTTTCAAAGTTAGTAGTACAAAGTTGACTCATCTATTTTGGAACGGAGGGACGTCTCTGTACTGCTATGATTTTGTGTTGTACGTCTCTGTACTTTTGCTACGATTTTCCTACCCTATGAACCAAATGAGGCCTGAATGTATCCGTGTCGACTATTGTCTGATCGATCGCTAAGCCTACAATTTTAGGAGCTTGGGCTATTGGCCGATCGACGACGGATTAGTATAAGCGTACCACGAGCTCATCAGCCCCAACATTTCTCTTCGGTGAGTGTTTTGCAAGTACTATAGCTCACACAGTAGCTAGCCTACTAACACCAAGAATCATCAAATAAGCCCTGCTGATATGATAAACAGTTCAAACTTACATCTAAGCATGCCATATATTACATCAAAAGCTGGTGAGGATACATCTGTTTCCATAACTCGGAGAGGGTTCGCATGATTCACTATCAAACATAAGTAGCAAGTATCGCCCACACAAGATAGTGCACTAGCCCTAAGATGGTTTGATAACACGCATCGTTCTGGTAATTAAACACAGGGCAATGCAAACTACCCTGAAGGATTAGCGCGACCAACTATTTCTTGTCATCGATCTCTCGGGCAATGATCACAGCACGGACAGCGACATGGGAATCGATCTCTGGGGCGATGTCCACAGGGCTGACCGCGACATCGGAATCGATCTCTGGGGCGATGTCCACAGGATGGACAGCGGCATCGGAATCGATCTCCGGGGCGATGCCAACAGGACGGACCGCGACATCGAAAACGATCTCTGGGGCGTTGTCCACAGGACGGGCCGCGACATCGGAATCATCAAGGACGTCCACCGGCACCTGCAGAACCATAACATATTAGCAAGCACATTCCAAATAATCAAAAACCACAACTTTCGGTAATAAGCCATTATTTTTTACCTTGTGCAGCTCACCGGGGGATCCCTCCCTGCGGGGGCCATCTACTCGTCCTCGATGGGGGCCATCACCTAGCCAGGGGAATACTGCTTCTCAATGGCGACTATCTCCTCAAACTCGGCCTTGAGCCTCACATAGGTGGCCATCAGAGTTTCTGGGGTAGGCACAGTGGGGCCCTTGCTGTTCTTCCAACTTTCTTTGAGGAGTTCGTCCGCAAACGTCGTCAACTCTTTGGCCAGTGCTTGTTTCTTGGAGTTCTTCATCTCCATGGGTTGGCCCACCAACATGGTCAACTTGTTGGTCGGTGCTCGCTTCCTGGAGATCGCTTTCTCCAGTGGGTTGTCCACCGGCAACTCTTTTCCTAGTGCTCCAGGATCCATCAATGAACTGACAAACAAAAAGCAATCGAAAGGAAACCACAATCACAATGAAAACGGGAAGAAGAATAGGCTGTGAGAATCGGTCGGTGCTTCGCAAAAAGAAGATTCTTGGAATGAAAATATAGCAGCATCACTGATTCGCCCACCTTTCCTTTGTCGCTACAGAAGAAAAATGGCAGAAGTGAGTAGCCTGGAGTGAGGTTTTCTTGAAGAAAGGGGAGAAAGGGCTTCAACGAGCGTTCCAGTGAAATGATGGTTGCTTCGTCCAGTCCAACTTCGAGGCCACTTTACCACTGCTGGTAAAGGCATGGGTTTTGTGATATGACGGGTCATGACGGCCACACCGGGGTGACCGATGAGTTTCGACTGTAGCACCTCGCTGTGATTTGGTGGATGGCATGCGAGCCTGGATGCTTCGATGTCCTGCATGTAGGTAGAGCGGCTAGTCATATAGGAGTGGTCAATATTGTGCACCGCGACCAAGGCGGAGAGGAAAACGAGAGAACTACGTAATTAATGCATGAGTTTAATTAGGGTAGTTTTGTAAAGTACGAGATACATTCCTCCAATCGCAAAATGCCTTGGTTGATGAGATTTGAGATTTGAGCCCTATAAACTGGAAGGGAGATTTGAGATTTGAGATACTGCACGCGGTGTAGTCTAGTCACTTGTTGGAATCTCTAGAAAGACTTATACCGCATGATTCTTTGCTTCTTCTTACTACTACGTACTACTTCGCCGACATGTGGGACAGCCAGCAGCATCCGGGTCGATGTAATACGTGTCATGCACCAGATTAGAGTGCGGAACGTAAGGGGGGCATCACCCCGGTCGTACCGCCTGGCCCTGTTTGGATACTCTAACTCAGTTAAAGGTTAGAGTTAGATTCTAATCCTGAACTAACCCTGAAGTAACTCTAGCGAAAGATGTGTTTGGATGACAGGGTTAGATGGAGCGCGGATATGGCGGGGTGCCTTCATGGGCGGTGCGAGAGGGAGGGAGGGAGAGGACGAGAAGCTTCGAGGAAGTGGGGACGGATCTGCTGCGGGGAGAGCGAGAGAAAAATGTGTTTTTTAGTGTCCCGAGAAGAACTAAACTAAATAAGCACCTCTTGGGTGGGTTAGATTTTTTTTGGGTTAGTTGAGTTCAAACTAACCCAAACTAACTCTAACACATGTGTCGTGGAATTATCACGGCAGATGTCCTCGAGCTAGGACTTAGTCGTGGAGCCATCGCAGCTAGGAAGCTTGAAGGGGTTAATGCGGGACAAGGAACGCGAGGGTTTATACTGGTTCGGCCCCTTACGGTGAAGGTAAAAGCCTACGTCCAGTTTGAGGTGGTATTGATTAGGGTTACGATCGCCAGGGAGCTTAAACCGCTATGCCCGGCTCTCGATGAGATTGTTCTTGTTCCTGAACCGCCGCCGGGTCGCCCCTTTATATAGAGAGATTGACGCCCAGCGGCCCTCAGAGTCCCGGCCGGCTCATAAGAGTGTCCGGCTCGGACTCTCATCTATTCTTGCCTTACACTACCAGTTTTACTATAATGATAATTGTAACTATGGGCCTTAAGCCATATCCGGGTCTTAAACCCATCTTTGGCCCACCGTCTTCAAGCTTGTCGTTGGGCTTCTGGCGATGACCATTACAGTAACCCGGCCCCTTCTGGCGGGTGACTCTAAGGTCTATATCCTCAACATTAGGCCCCAGATTGATTTGAGCCGACTCATGTCAATCTTCAATCTCCCATCTTCAATCTTTTCGACAGAAAATCTCCGGCTTACAATCATGTGAAGGCCATAACCCGGCGTGACGTCATCCTCTGGACTCCGGATAATCTGCCGTGACGTCATCTTCCACTGAGTCCGTTTTTTACTCCGCCAGATCCGCAACGGATCTTTACATTTACTGTCATCCCGAAAATCGAGGCGTCCCGCGTGGAGGTAACCAAGCCGTGGTCTCCTTGATTCTCGCGCCCACTTATGAGCTCGCCTTATAAATAGGCCGGCCCGACGGGCTTCTCTGCCACCCTTCTTCCTCCTCGCGCCACTGCTCCTCTCCCCGAGCTCGAACTCTGCCGCCGTCGCCTCGCCTCCGGTCCTCGTCACCCTTGGCCGCTGCATCACCCTGACTCAGACCAGACAAACGGCGGCGACCTCCGCTTCTTCTTCAGCACCGGTGAGTCCTTACTACTCCGTAGGGCAGATCCGCACTAGGGTTTCATCATTATCTCTCTGTTCTTCATAGTTCTTCACGGGCCTCAGTAGATTTGATTTTTACTGCCTCCTTTTGATCTTAGCCCAGTATAGAACTAGTGCGGCGACTGTTTAGTACTCATTTCAAATGCAAGTAGGCCTCTTTTTACTGCATAAAAGCCTCATTCGAGCTCAAGAACTTCCCTCGCGTCTGCTTTTAGGTCTAGAAACTTTTCTTTTGCCCGACCATTTTGATCCAAAATAGTTACTGCCATGTGTGAAACATGTTTTACCACACTTAGTAAAAAGCTGCCCTCATGGAGCCATGGCGGTTTACATTTCCGGTTTAAAGAAACCACATGCCGTAGAAACTTCTGACTTAAAGGAGACCACACACCATAGAATTTTCCGGCTCATCTGTGATAAGGCCGTAGACAATCAAATTACTCTCAATACCTTAGCGGCTTAAATAACCCGGTGCATTTAGGTATATATCATTAGTCCCCTTCATAAGCCGCCACCTTATCATAGAACTGTAGATTTCCTCCGGCCTATAATTAAACCGGACGTTTTCCTTTTATCATAGGCTGCCGACTTTCACCATGCCTCCCAAAGCTCCTAAAGCTCCCATCACTTGCAATTGGATGAGGTCCAATGTCACCAATGAGACACTAGCGGACTTTGTAAAGTCAGGCCACCTGCCGAAGAAAGATGTCATGTCCTACCGTGCCCCTGACCCGTCAGAAGAGAGACCACAGCCAAGGGACGGGGAGGTGGTCATTTTTGCGGATCACATGAGTCGGGGCTTCGCACCGCCCGGCTCAAAGTTTTTCAGAGATGTTCTGAACTTCTTCGACCTGCGGCCTCAGGACATAGGCCCCAACTCAGTGTCCAACATCTGCAACTTCCAAGTGTTCTGCGAGGTTTACCTTGGAGAGGAACCTAGTCTGCTGCTCTTCAGAGAGCTTTTTTATTTAAACCGTCAGAACGAGTGCGCCAACGGGCCAAGTCTGGAGCTAGGTGGCATCTCTATCCAGCGGCGGAGGGACTGTCTTTTCCCATATGCAGAGCCGCCAAGCCACCCCAAAGATTGGAATCTGACGTGGTTCTACTACCAAGACACGTCGCCCGCTGACGAGAGTCCGTTGCTCGGCTTTCGCCCCTCACGTCTGGAGCCGACTCACCCACTGTCAGACAAACTGACTCAAGCAGAGCGCCAACCTCTGCTCCCAACCATCAACAAGATCAAAGCTCTCCTGGGCAATGGTCTGAACGGAATCGACCTGGTCCGGGTCTGGATCTCCTGGCGGATGATCCCATTAAGCCGCCGCCCCGGCTTAATGTGCGAGTACACGGGCCGAAAAGATGACCCTCAAAGACACAGCCGCAACGATCTTCCTGAAGATGTTGCAGAAGATATGACCAAGGCTCTGTTGAACGAGAGCCTGGCAGACTGCGGGAGGATCGGGTTAGCGCCCTTCTGCAAGACCAATCCAGCCCCAGCAGTAAGCCACTGATTCAAACATTTTATCTTTGTCTACACATAACCTTCCTCTGAATCTGTTACGAAATCATCATTGTATTTTTCAGGCTGATGACAAATTCTGGCGGGTCAAGAATGACCATGAAGCGGCCAAGAAGGCCAGGAAGGCGAAGAAAGCCGCCAGGAAAGCCGCTCCCCGCAAGAAGGGAAGCAGGCCCACTGCTTCGGAGCTGTTGCAGCTAAGTGACAGCTCCGAGTCTGAGGTAACTCCTAAACCCGTAAGCTCTTGTTATACTTGTTGTTTACTTCTGTCCGCCTTACCAATACTGTTTATCAACAGGAGGACACCGGAGCCAGTAACCCGGTGGTTGAAGAGGTAATGTCGCTTTCCTCCGACTCGGAGCCCTTGCCAAGGCTGAAAGTCCGAAGGGTAACCCGGAAAGTAAGCTTTTCACATCCTTTAGCTCATCAAGATCCTCAATTTATTTTGAAGCGACAGGTTCATGAGAGCCGGCGTCACACCCGGACCAGCAAGGACACCGATCTCTCCTCCAGGTTACCTGACACATCAAGGAAGCGCCGAACTGAGGTTATTTCCCATTTGTACCCTTTTCATCCGTTGGCGGGTGTTATCCGTCAGCCACTCAATTCTTCTGACTCAAATTATCAGGAGACCTCCCCCTCTTCGGGCGACTCTATGCAGTCAAGTCTTCCGGCTTTCAAGACCGCGCCCGGGTAATGACAACCATCTCATATTATACTTATTTGTACTTACCTGTTTTGTGCTTAACGTTTCTGTCCTTTCAGTGCCCAGGCAAAGCTCACCAAGAGAGCGAAGAAAACCAAGTCAGCCGGAGTGCCGGATTTACCTGAACCGGAGGTGACGGCTCAAGAGCCGCCAGCTGCCTCCGCCCCTGAAGCCACCATTCCAACCGACAAGGCACCTGAGGCCGCTGCTCCAACTACCAAGGCAACTACAGAAGCTTCTGTTAACCCGGAGGCCTCCGGCTCGGCTCCACCAGCAGACGACCCAGACGTGGTAATCACCCGGACGGAGTTCGTTGAGCCGGGGAGACCTACCGTGCTGGCCAAGTGCTCCGCTAAGGGGGAGTTGCTGCAGCCCCACCGGGTGAACCTGGACCTCTCCGACTACACCAACCTGAGCATTGGAGAGCTCGTCTCTGGCTACATCAGCCAAGTGCACAAGAGCCGGGACGTAGAGGTTGCCATGGTGAACCAGATCCAGCAGAAATCTGAGGTATCATTCTGCTGTCCTCTTACTTACTGCATACTTACCTTTACCGTGCTAGCCCCCAAGTCAACGACTTATGATTGAATATGTTGTAGACTTAAGTTCCGGCTTACTCAATTGAACCGGCAGTTTGTAGATAGATACGTTCAATATGCATTAGCCCCCAAGTGCCAAGTGTCTTTGCTTGGAAAACGCTTGGGACTTATATAGTAACTGTTCATGCCATAACCCGGAAATTTATACAGGCTGCTGGCAAGAAGCTTGAAGCTGACCTTGCTGATGTCAAAAGCCGGCTGAAGATGCAAGAAATGGAGACCCGGAAGGCAAACGCCAAGTTCGTGTCCAACATCGCCGCTCAAGAAAAGCTGAAGACGGAGTTCGACGCTGAGCAGAAAGCATGGGCCGAAGAAAAGGCCGCATTGGTGACCCGAGCTGAACAGGCAGAGAAAAAGGCTCTCTCCGAGAAGACCGCCGAGCTCTCCGGCCTAAAGCGCCAAGTGTCCCAGATGGTGGCCGCAATCTCGGTAAGTCATCTCGCCGGCTTTCATCAAGTTTAGAATGTTTATATCTCATAATTCCATCCTTGTCGGCGGCTTATCTGACTCTGTAAAACAGGTCCCAGAAGTGCCAACCTCAACCAGAGCGTGGTCACCAAGCCGAAGGCCGTGTATACCCTGGTGGAGCAGCTCTACACCGGGTCATAGCGTGCCTTAGCTGTGGTGGCCCTATCCAACGAGGTGCCGACTCACCTGGCAGAAGTCCTTTGCCGGCTCGCTGTACTACCTCAACGGATCCAAGAGCTGCGACGGGCCTCCGCAAGAGCCGGAGCGATTTCCGCGCTGAGCCGGGCCAAGGCATTCCTGCCGGAGTTAGACCCGGCAAACATCGCCCTTGGCTATCCAAGCCTGAAGGAAGACGGCTCAGCTTTCGACCAGAAGGACTTCACAGCTTGCGTGAAGGCTGTACGCCCGGTGGCCACCCTTATCGGGAACGACACAGATCCGACCAAGTACCAGCCGGGTTACAATGCGGAGAATCAGAGGATTCCAACCCCTCGCTATGAAGCCCTCAACTTAATCCCGCCGGCTCGTCAGCACACTTTCGCCCCGGAGATTGACCCGGCCGGGTTAATTGACGAGGAAGCCCAATTCGAAGCTCTCAGCGGCATCGACTGGAAGTCATCAACTTTCCAGGTCTTGGGATCAGCCGGAGAAGATAGGAACGAGCCGGAGACTTCAACTCAGCAAGCGTCGTAACTCGGCTGGCGGTTTACTAAACAATGCCTCACCCTTTTGGACTCAACAAGTCTTGTAATAGAGTAGGACCAACACTTTATTTTTGCCGTGTCATCGTGCATGCCTTGAATGCTTGAAGTTTTATCGAAGTTATCTCCTTTATATTTCTCCGGTTTATTCATACTCCTTAGTCTCAAGTAATTGTCTTTAACTATCCTGCATAGAAAGACGAATCACAAGTCTCCAGGCGGCTTACCGCCCTAAGAATCATATGTTTTAGATATACAACCCGGAATATGGATCAAAAAAGACTGGTCCTCAATTATATCCTTAACACAGCCGTAATAACACACTTAGCGGCCTGCAAGCATACTTCCGGTTTAGATAACCCGGGTAATAAGGTTGGTACCTTAATTCTGATTTACTTGTCTTAATGACACCCATTGTGTTCGACTAACACTGTAAACCAAAGTTAAGCCGGCAACGTGAGACCCGGCCGTACACACTTTGAAATAATCAGAGAAAACTTGCTATAAAGCAGAGGGACGTAGGGGCTTCCGGTTCAAATACGACCAGAGACCCGGCCCAAAGGGGTTATGCTAAGATTCGTATACGATCATATAGCCCCCAGTGGGTGTGGCGATGCCAATCAAGAGGGTATCGATAGCTATGTTCTCTTTGGTTCGAATACGACCCATGTTTGAACAGGAAGCCCCCAAGTGATTTTAAGAATTGTTTAACGACGCTGATTCGAATACGATCCACGTCAGTTCCCAAAGGGGTGAAACCATGATTCAAATATGATCAAGGAAAACTCCCCAATGAGCTCGGCACTTTGCCAATCAAATGGGTATCGACAGCTATGTTCTCTTTGGTTCGAATACGACCCATGTTTGAACAGGAAGCCCCCAAGTGACCTTGTTGCTTATGGCTAGATTTGAATACGATCATAAGCTGGATCCTCCTTCAAGTCATCATGTAATCTTGCAATAAAAACAACATATGCATATTTGGAGGAGAAAAAAGGACAGAGGTCCTGCTTTATTGCTTATCAGAATATATACATGACTGAGAGAAATATGTACATCACGAGAGCTGGTGACTCAACTGTAGTAAGGCCAAAGCTGAGCTATGTTCCACGGCCGACGGGTCTCTTCCTCCGACTTACGTGAATCTTTATGCTCCCGAATGTCAATGAGGTAATATGACCCGTTGTGCAGGTTCTTGCTAACCACAAAGGGTCCTTCCCAAGGCGGGGAGAGCTTGTGCGCATCTGTTTGATCCTGGATGAGCCGGAGCACGAGATCGCCTTCCTGGAAGACCCGAGTTTTAACCTGGCGACTATGATAACGGTGCAGGTCTTGTTGGTAAATCGCGGAGCGAGCTGCGTCCACATCACGCTGTTCGTCCAACAAGTCAAGAGCATCTTGGCGCGCCTGTTCATTGTCTGCCTCAACATAAGCCGCCACTTGAGGTGAGTCATGACGGATGTCACTGGGGAGGACGGCCTCTGCCCCATAAACCATGAAGAAAGGCGTGAAGCCTGTAGATCTGTTAGGAGTAGTGTTGATGCTCCATAACACGGAGGGCAACTCCTCCACCCAACAACCCGGCGTCCGTTGCAAAGGGACCAAAAGCCGGGGCTTGATGCCTTTCAGAATCTCCTGATTAGCTCTCTCAGCTTGACCATTGGATTGAGGATGAGCCACTGAAGAAACATCGAGTCGGATATGCTCTCGTTGACAAAACTCTTCCATGGCACCTTTGGAGAGATTGGTGCCATTGTCAGTGATAATGCTGTGTGGAAAACCAAAGCGAAAGATCACCTTTTTCATAAACTGAACCGCCGTGGCTGCATCACACTTGCTCACTGGCTCTGCCTCAACCCACTTGGTAAACTTGTCAACTGCCACCAATAGGTGGGTCTTCTTATCCTTGGACCTTTTGAAAGGTCCAACCATATCAAGCCCCCAGACCGCAAAGGGCCAAGTAATTGGGATCATCCTCAGCTCTTGAGCCGGCACATGAGCCCGTCGTGAGAACCTTTGGCAACCATCACATTTACTGACCAAGTCCTCCGCATCAACATGAGCCGTCAACCAATAGAAACCATGACGAAAAGCCTTGGCCACAAGAGATTTTGAGCCGGCGTGATGACCACAATCCCCTTCATGAATCTCACGCAAGATCTCTTGACCTTCCTCAGGGGAGACACAACGCTGAAATGCTCCTGTAACACTGCGATGATGCAACTCGCCATCGATAACGATCATTGACTTAGCCCGCCGGGTTATTTGCCTGGCCAAAGTTTCATCCTCAGGCAACTCGCCTCGGGTCATATAAGCCAGATATGGCAGTGTCCAGTCTGGTATGATATGGAGAGCCGCCACCAGTCGTGCCTCCGGGTCAGGGATAGCCAAGTCTTCCTCCATAGGCAACTTAACAGAAGGGCTATACAGGACGTCCAGGAAAGTGTTAGGCGGCACCGGTTTTCGCTGAGAGCCCAGCCGGCTTAAAGCATCCGCCGCCTCGTTCTTCCTGCGATCGATGTGTTCCACTTAGTAACCCTGAAAGTGCCCAGCAATGGCATCAACCTCGCGGCGATAAGCCTCCATGAGAGGGTCCTTGGAATCCCACTTCCCTGAGACTTGTTGAGCCACCAAGTCTGAGTCGCCGAAGCACCTTACCCGGCTTAAGCTCATCTCCTTAGCTACCCGAAGACCATGGAGCAAGGCCTCGTACTCAGCCGCGTTGTTAGTGCAAGGAAACAGCAACTGTAGCACATAATGGAATTTGTCACCTTTAGGGGAAGCCAACACGACTCCAGCCCCCGAGCCCTCCAACTGCCTGGACCCATCAAAGTGGATAGTCCAATATGTGTTATCCGGCTTCTGCTCGGGTACTTGTGATTCTGTCCAGTCATTGATGAAATCCACCAAGGCCTGAGATTTAACAGTAGTGCGTGGCACGTACTTGAGACCATGAGGTCCAAGCTCTATAGCCCACTTAGCTACTCTTCCTGTGGCCTCTCTGTTTTGAATGATATCACCAAGAGGGGCAGAACTGACGACAGTGATGGGATGACCCTGAAAATAATGCTTAAGTTTCCGGCTCGCCATGAACACACCATAAACAAGCTTCTGCCAATGCGGATATCGCTGCTTGGACTCAATGAGCACTTCGCTGACATAATAAACCGGCCGCTGAACCGGATGCTCCTTACCCTCCTCCTTGCGCTCCACCACCATAGCCACACTGACGGCTCGTGTGTTCGCCGCCACATATAATAATAAGGGCTTTTTATCAACCGGAGCAGCAAGGACTGGAGGCTCTGCCAGCTGCTTCTTCAAATCCTCAAAGGCAGTATTAGCTGCATCATTTGAGACAAAGTTATCAGTTTTCTTCATCAACTGATATAATGGCATGGCTTTCTCACCCAAACGGCTTATAAACCGGCTTAAAGCAGTGATGCGACCCGCCAAGCGCTGAACGTCATTTATGCACGCCGGTTTAGCCAGGGAGGTGATGGCCTTGATCTTTTCCGGGTTAGCCTCAATGCCTCTGTCAGAAACCAAAAAACCCAAGAGCTTGCCTGCAGGGACACCAAAGACACACTTGGCCGGGTTAAGCATCATCTTGTAGACCCGGAGATTATCAAAGGTTTCTCTTAAATCATCTATCAGGGTTTCCTCCTTTATGGATTTAACCACAATGTCGTCCACATAAGCATGAACATTACGCCCAATCTGTTTATGAAGACAGTTCTGCACGCAACGCTGATAAGTCGCCTGTGCACACTTGAGTCCAAAGGGCATGGATACATAACAGAAGGCTCCAAAGGGAGTGATGAACGCCGTCTTCTCCTGGTCCTTAACTGCCATTTTGATCTGATGATATCCAGAATAAGCATCCAAGAAACTTAAGCGCGCACAACCGGCCGTAGCATCAATAATTTGATCAATACGGGGAAGGGCAAAAGGATCAGCCGGACACGCCTTGTTTAAGTCCGTGTAATCCACACACATCCGCCAAGTGCCGTTCTTCTTGAGTACAAGCACCGGGTTAGCTAACCACTCTGGGTGAAAGACTTCAACAATAAACCCGGCCGCCAGGAGCCGGGCCACCTCTTCACCAATAGCTTTCCGCCTCTCTTCATTAAACCGCCGAAGGAACTGCCTGACCGGCTTAAACTTAGGATCAACATTGAGAGTGTGCTCAGCGAGTTCTCGAGGTACACCTGGCATGTCAGAAGGTTTCCACGCGAAGATGTCCCTATTCTCACGGATGAACTCGATGAGCGCGCTTTCCTATTTCGGATCCAGATTGGCACTGATGCTAAACTGCTGAGATGAATCTCCTGGAACAAAATCAACAAGCTTAGTTTCATCAGCCGACTTAAATTTCATCGCCGGCTCATTCTCCGTAGTTGGCTTTTTCAGAGAGGTCATATCTGTTGGGTCAACATTATCTTTATAAAACTTCAACTCCTCTGTTGCACAAACAGATTCTGCATAAGCCGCATCGCCTTCCTCACACTCCAGAGCCACTTTCCGGCTGCCGTGAACCGTAATGGTCCCATTGTGACCCGGCATCTTGAGCTGTAAGTACACATAACACGGCCGTGCCATGAACTTGGCGTAAGCCGGCCGTCCAAATATAGCGTGGTACGGGCTTCTTATCTTGACCACCTCAAAGGTCAATTTCTCCACCCTGTAGTTGTTCTCATCTCCAAAGGCCACTTCCAATTCAATCTTGCCGACTGGATAAGCCGACTTACCAGGTACCACACCGTGGAAAATAGTGTTGGACTGGCTGAGGTTTTTATCGATCAACCCCATACGACGGAAAGTCTCATAATAGAGGATGTTGATGCTGCTGCCTCCATCCATGAGCACCTTTGTGAACTTATATCCTCCCACTTGAGGAGCCACCACTAAGGCCAAGTGGCCCGGGTTATCCACCCAGGGAGGGTGATCCTCCCTACTCCACACTATAGGCTGCTCAGACCATCGCAAGTAGCGTGGAACTGCCGGCTCAACAGCATTCATAGCCCTCTTATGAAGCTTCTGATCTCACTTGCACAGACTAGTGGTAAACACATGATACTGTCCACCGCTAAGCTGCTTTGGATTGGTCTGATAACCCCCCTGCTGCTGTTGATGACCCTGGCCAGACTGTTGATTAAAGCCCCCTTGACCGTTCGGAGGACCAGAATTTGAGCCGCCCCCCGGGCCATGAAAGCCGCCGGCGCCTGAGCCGCCGCCCGGGCCATTGTAATTCTTAAAGGCCTTCATGATTGCACAATCCTTCCATAGATGAGTCGCTGGCTTCTCTCTAGAGCCATGCCTTGGACAAGGCTCATTCAACAGTTGCTCTAGTGTCGGGCCTGACCCGCCGCCTCGGGGAGGGGGCCTCCCCTTGCGTCGCTGGTTATTTCCTTGTGAGCTGGCGTTGGCTACAAACTCTAGGCTGCCATTGGCCTTGCGCTTGCCTCCTCCTTGGTTCCCCGGGTTATGCCGAGGACCCTTGCCATTGCCATTCTTCTTTCCCTTCCCTGCCCTTTCATCATTTGAAGGGGGATCCTTGGTACCATCACAATCGGCGTACTTGACAAGAGCCGCCATTAGTGTACCCATGTCACTGCAGTCGCGCTTAAGCCGCCCGAGTTTCATCTTCAGGGGCACGAAGCGACAATTCTGTTCCAACATTAAGACTGCAGAGCCGGCATCCATCTTATCTGATGAATGTATGATCTCCTTGACCCGGCGAACCCAATGAGTCGTAGATTCACCCTCCTGCTGCTTACAGTTAGTCAAATCCACAATTGACATAGACTGCCTACAGGTATCTTTGAAGTTTTGGATGAACCGGGCTTTTAGCTCAGCCCAAGACCTGATGGAATTCGGTGGTAGCCCTTTCAACCAAGTGCGGGCAGTCCCATCCAACATCATGGTGAAGTACTTGGCCATTGCCGCCTCACTGACCTCCAGTAGTTCCATGGCCATCTTGTAACTCTCGATCCAGGCTGCGGGTTGTAGGTCAGCAGTGTAATTAGGCACCTTCCTAGGGCCCTTGAAGTCCTTTGGTAGACGTTCATTACGGATAGCTGGCACAAAACAAGGGACACCCCCGGTCCTGGTAGGGATACCCACGTCGATGGAAGTCGTCGGATAAGCCGGGGGGGTCTGGTAAGCCGTCAATTGAGGCACCTGCTCCGCCTCTTGCCGCGCTCTGTCTTGGTCTGCTGCGTGAAAGGCTCCATTATAAGCCGGGCCATGGCCAGGGGGTTGGTCATGGCGTCGGACGTTACTTGAGCCGGTCGCTGAGACCATGTGTCGGCTGTAACTCGGGCTCTGGCCTGGACGAGGGGTCGAGTGGATCCTATCCCGGCTGTAGGAGTACGCCTCTTGCTGCGCCAGTGCTGTCTGAAGGAGTTCCCTGACCCGACGGGTCTCAATAGCCGTCGGAGAGTCGCCGTCAACTGGGAGAGCCGCCAGCCGGGCTGCCACAGCGACCATGTTCTCCAGCGGTTATTATAATGACCCGGGGGTATTGGCACGTACTGAGGCGGGGCAGGGGGCACCTGGGGAGGCCCCATCACTCGTGGCTGAATAGGGGCTCCGGACCCGGGCACTATGACCCCTGGCGGGTTACTAGATCCTGCACCTGGCGTGTTGAAGAGGTTGCGTGGATCGTAAACCGGAGGGAGTCGAGATTGGGTCTTTTGATGCCTCCTTCTCATGACCTCATTGGACGCGTTCTAATCCATCGTGAGTTGGAAGGACTGCGCCTGGATCAGCTGAGTTTGGGCATCGAGAGCCGCCCTCTCCGCAACCAGCCTGACCCCTTCCGCTGCAAGATCCTCTTTAGCTTTCACTAGATCCAATTTTAACTGTGCCACCTCCGCATCGTGCTGAGCTTGATCTGCCGGGTCAACCGTGGCGGTTAACAGGGCCGTCATCTTGTCTGTGAGATCCATCAGCACCTGAGCCGGAGAAGGCACCGGGTTTCCCGCTCCAACAGCAGGGTTCTGAATAGGCTGCGCACCGGCCATAAAGATTCCCACCCGTTTTGGCGGCTCAAATAGGTCCAGAATACTGTCACCATCGGAACAACCCATGAGCCTGCCATCGTGAAATTGATACAACGAGTTTGACTCATCGGTGGCAGACTCGCCGTCAGAGCCGGCGGCCGTCTCATCACCAGATCCAGATCGATCAGAGAGTCCTCCATGGATACACCCCACAAAAGCATGCCTTAGGGCAGGCCGGGCCCGGGCGGGTCGCGCACGCTGAGCCGTCTCGACGAGATCGGCGCAGAGACCCGGCTCAGGGCCCGGCTCACCAATCTTGCCAATGAAAACATGAATTCCGCCGAAGGGGACCCGGTACCCGTACTCAATTGAGCCGGCGTCGGGGCCCCAGTTTGCATCGTCGATGTAGAGCTTGCCGCGACGACTCTTGGTCATCCGGCCCACAGCGTATCCCTTGAGCCCTTCGAAGCTGCCCTTCAAGAACTCAAATCCACCATGCTCAAGCCCCACGGTGGGCGCCAACTGTCGTGGAATTATCACGGCAGATGTCCTCGAGCTAGGACTTAGTCGTGGAGCCATCGCAGCTAGGAAGCTTGAAGGGGTTAATGCGGGACAAGGAACGCGAGCGTTTATACTGGTTCGGCCCCTTACGGTGAAGGTAAAAGCCTACGTCCAGTTTGAGGTGGTATTGATTAGGGTTACGATCGCCAGGGAGCTTAAACCGCTATGCCCGGCTCTCGATGAGATTGTTCTTGTTCCTGAACCGCCGCCAGGTCGCCCCTTTATATAGAGAGATCGACGCCCAGCGGCCCTCAGAGTCCCGGCCGGCTCATAAGAGTGTCCGGCTCGGACTCTCATCTATTCTTGTCTTACACTACAAGTTTTACTATAATGATAATTATAACTACGGGCCTTAAGCCATATCCGGGTCTTAAACCCATCTTTGGCCCACCGTCTTCAAGCTTGTCGTTGGGCTTCTGGCGATGACCATTACAGTAACCCGGCCCCTTCTGGCGGGTGACTCGAGGAAGTGGGGACGGATCTGCTGCGGGGAGAGCGAGAGAAAAATGTGTTTTTTAGTGTCCCGAGAAGAACTAACCCAAATAAGCACCTCTTGGGTGGGTTAGATTTTTTTGGGTTAGTTGAGTTCAAACTAACCCAAACTAACTCTAACACATGGATCCAAACAGTAACCCAAACTAACCCTCCTTTTGGATATTTTTGGGTTAGTTGAGTTCAAACTAACCCAAACTAACTCTAACACATGGATCCAAACAGTAATGCGCCGTCAAATCGTATAGCCCGACCTTTCCAGCAGTAAGTAAGTTGAATCCGCTACTCCCTCACCCTCCTCGCCTCTCTGTCAAACCGCCTATGCGAAAACTGCCGCGCGTACTACCCGGGAAAAGCCCCGCCCTCAACTTTTAACTACGCAAAAATAGTTTGAGCTTGTTCGTTCTATATACATACTAGTACTGTATGTTTATTCACCCGTGGGGTTGTTCAATGAATGGAGGGCCGGGGAGCACAAGTGAACAATACTACTACTAGTAGTAGTAAGTAGGAGTTGTACAGGTAGTCACCTTAAATAAAGAGTTTCTTTTCTTTATTGCCACGTACACAAATTGAAACGCTTGTTGTGGAGGGAAAAAGATAATCACTCCACTATATATGTACGCAGGGGCCTGAGCGCTTGCTTTACTAGGGTTGCTCTCTTCATTCTTTCATCCTCTCCAGATATAAACATGATAGCCGTAGCGACATTTTCTCTCTGCTCACCGCTGGTCACAGATCCGGCTGGATCCCTTCGGCTGGTGTGTGTAGAGGACTAGGTGCATCGTTCACGCGGTCATCGCCGGCGAGGGAGGAAACCCATAGCTGCCGGAGGGGCCCGATCCTCTGCCCGTGCCGTTCTCTCCGACACAGCGCCGGCTCGGGAGGTCCTCCGACCCTTCTTCCTCCCTGTCGTATTGTCCGCAGATCCGACCTGCTGCTGCCGACATCCCGACGACCCTCAGGTATAAGTTCTTCGAAAGCGGCCTTGCTCTACTGCCCCAGCTCCCCACGTGTCTGCATGTGCATCTTTTTCTACTCCCATCAGCTCTTCCAAAGCCACCTAAATTTTTTGTATTATTAGAGGTAAAGCTACTTCATGCATTTGAATCTAGGGCTTTGTTCAAACAACGAAGAAAGGGGGGAAAGTTGTAGCATGAATCTAGGACTTGATTCAAAGAGGAAATAATATGGTGAAAGTAGTAGAAACCGGATACCCAACCGGTCTCTTGGTTGAAAAGGGAAATAATGGGAAAACGCAGTACAAACTGGATAAGGAACAGATCTATTATTGGTTGAAAAAAGGACAGAAAGTGGCGGCTGGTGGACAAGTCAACAGAGTATGTCCATGATTAGATTTGTTGCCCTCACATAGTAAAAGGTCTCCAGGATTAGTATTGCTGCCCTCACATAGTAAAAGGTCCCAGGATTAGATTTGCTGCCCTCACATAGTAAAAGGTCTCCAGGATTAGATTTGCTGCCCTCACATAGTAAAAGGTCTCTAGGATTAGATTTGCTGCCCTCACATAGTACAAGGTCTCCAGGATTAGGTTTGCTGCCCTCACATAGTAAAAGGTCTCCAGGATTAGATTTGCTGCCCTCACATAGCATGAACAAACTCGACATCACCACTTTATGCCTTCTTGTAGGTACATTGTGCTGATGCGTCCATTGTCGCATGTCCTTATACCAAGCTTTTACTGTTGTTAATGTAAGGGCGCATGTAAAATGAAGCGATCACACTGTTACCTTAGGGACATGTCTAACCAGTGTTATTGTTAATCTAATGCCTCCAGTGATAAGATGCAATTAAACTGTGTTACAAATGGCACTCCTGCTGTTTTCCCCAGTATGATAAGTAAGTTGCTCCTTTATGCTGCTGAGTGTCCTGGTGTCCCCACGGTCCCATGTCCTTAAACCAACTCTTTAGCTACTGTTGATTTACTGTATCTGGTAAACAAGCAATGCCACCATTAAAGTAATCCCATATTTGAGGAATCTCATTATTGATCGTAATGCTTCTGGTAACATGAAGCATTGTTGACGTTTTAAAATTTCTATTGTCCTTGCGTGATTGCCATGATCATAATTAAGATGCTTCTTTTCATTTCGTATATGTTTCGTATATTCTTATTGACCAACAACTGTTTACTTTCTATCTTTTTGTGCAGATAGGGATATCCATTTCACCTTGTTGCTATTGTGACCTTTTGGTGAACTACACAAAACACTTTTTTTTGGAATGAGTGTCTTGTGCAGTTCAACTAAAATGTCACGTGGGCAACATCTCTCAATTTAGGTGGAACTGCACAAAACGGTGATTGGAGTTTCCAAAATCTCCGTCAAGTTCTGTTGGTAATCTCGTGCAACATTTTATTAGCCTTTGCAAGATGAGCCGTCACTGTCACCACCATGGCACTTTATTTTAGTGGAACTGCACAAAAGGATAAGAAAATTATAGTTGCACCTTACATGAGCCGGACAACCAACCTTAATGTTCCTCAATTTTAGTGCAACTACTAAAGAAGAACCTGCCAGCTCACGAGAGCAAGTACTTCTTGCTAGCTAAATGATGCAATCTTTGCTTCATTTCAGGTGAACTGCAGAAAAAGGCGCATGAATTAAATCATGGAACTCCAGGCAGGCCTCATCCGAGTGGAGCTGCAGGTTGAGTTCAAGGAGGCCACTATTAAAGTGAAATCATGCTCTTCTTGTTTGTGTTGTGCAAACAGGAATACTCAACTACAGATGTTGTGATGGTCAAGAGCATTCGCCAAGTTCTTCGATTGTATGACATGGCTAGCCAAGATGGATTTAATCCCGATATTCACTTTATCAAAAGGCTCTAATGGGTTGGTTCTGAATCTTGCAAGCTGGGAATCAATGAGATGTGTAGGCATCTTTGTTGTACTTATTATTTGAATCTTATTTGTTGGTTCTGAATCTTGCAAGCTGGGAATCAATGAGATGTGTAGGCATCTTTGTTGTACTTATTATTTGGATCTTATTTGTTTGTTCTGAATCTTGCAAGCTGGGAATCAATGAGATGTGTAGGAATCTTTGTTGTACTTATTATTTGGATCTTATTTGTTGGCTTTGAATCTTGCAAGCTGGGAAACACGGCATGATGATGCAGAGGACAACAACCATAACAAACAGTTCAAACTTGGTAGTATTATCTTTGTGTAAGTGCGACAGATGTGCTGATCGTGTGCGTCCTGAGAATAATAATTCTAATTGTTGTGCATGTTGATCCTGTGGCACTGATAGAATGAGCCAATGCATTGCTTGTTTTAAGTATAAATTTCTATTAAAGCTAATTAAATTTAAGTAAAGTGACCACTGACTCCTGTTATTACAGTACCAATACAGACCCGCTCGTGAACCGACGTGTGGCTGGAGTAGGTTTCTTAATGGAGGCGTTTGAATGCGCCGAGAGTGCATCTTCTGCCGGGCGTGCAGCGGACGAGGGAGGGGTAGTAACTGTTGTTGCCTGTACACACTCAGTTTACTGTTGAATCCAGTTCCCCAAGAGCTGAAAAACAAACTGCTGCTGCAGCCTACACACTCGTTCACTTGAAGAGACTCCAATGGCGATCCGAGGGGTGAGCCTGCTGGATATGGACTTCAGCAAGGAGTTCCCCTTTGAGTTCGCCGTTCAGTCCTATGGCTGCACCAAGTTGAATGTGATGTACACCAATGATCCGGATTCGGTGAAGCTCTGCCTCGCCGAGTTCAAGCAGTACCTACAGGACGAGAAAGCACAAGGTTGCAAGACTAGACCTTGTGCCCATCCATTCGTCTCCTGACAGGGACCAGCGGATCGCTGTCGCCCAGGTATGTGTGCGGGACGAGGTTCTCATCTACCACTTTTGTAGGCCCATCAGAGGTTCTGGAGCATTCGCCCGTTTCATCGGCAGCGGCGACTGCACCTTCGCTACGGTGGAGAGAAGGAAGAACGCGACGAGTCGGCCATCTGGTGCAACAAGCTTGTCGACATCCAGAAGCAATACAAGATCATCAGCAATGGGCAAGAGAAGGACTCTGTGGTTGACCTCGCCGAGACCATCATCGACCCCTGATACGCCAACATGAAAGAAGACAACGATACCAAGGACCTGAACACGTGGGAGGTACCTCTGAATCTAGCCTACATAACTTACGCGGCCAAGGACGCATACGCATGCTACGACATGTACAGGCAGATCTTGGACATGAGGGCGTGTCTGCTTCCCGTAATCGACGAGTACACAGACAGCCGCAGCGTCATGATCAAGCGTGCCAGGAAGGTCTAGATGTTGTACTTTATCTGTTTAGAAGCACCTTTCTCATCTGAGTGTTTCATGCATTAGCCTATGTGTCGTAATTATCTGTTTTGTCCAAAATATTTCTTTTAAGAACCCATTAACCTGTTTGCCTTTTTTAGTGGCTATTTTCTTATGTATGTAACTAGTTCACTTATCCGTTAAAAAAACTAGTTCACTCGGCTGCCGTGCTTTGAATCTCCTCCTCCCAACATATTCCCCTCCTCAGGTGGACCCAGCAGGTCGTACACAGACATATGGGACCAACCACCTATCCATTTGTATTTCTTTATTTTGTTCAATCTTCATCCTCTTCCTATACAGCAGCTGGCCATCATAGCCTATGGCGTTGGCCATGCCATCCCTCTACTACCACACATTGTCCGGCGGCGGCAGCTCCACCGGCCCACCGTGCACCCGAACAAGTCAACCCTCATAACCCCCTCCGCCTGCGTCTTCCCCCGCTCCGGTTAGTTCGGTCTGAGGTCTCGACATCGTCCTCCGCCTTGGTGCTCTAGCCGCGGCGCCGCCGTCTATCGTTCCCAACATGGTCAGCAAAACAAGAGGAATCGGGAGACAACTATTCGTCGAGAGGCTGACAGTCCCAGGCCCACCAGGTCCATGGCCTAGGTTTTGTTGTTTAACATGGGCAGCCCACGACATGTTTCAACATTTTTTGGATCCAACAGGTATCAAGCGGCCTCTGGGCCTCCCAACCTAGCTTGTCTATAACATCAGCAGCCCAAGTTATGTTTGTTTTTTCAAGACGACGCACAGCTCGGTTCTATTTTTCGTTTTCATTAATCCTATATCTGAATTTTCTCCCACTTTCTTTTTCGATGTAAACTGAGTTTTCTCCCAGTACTTTTCCCTAGAACCAACTCAACTGTCTCACGTCTAGCCTAAAAAATAATACCCCACGTACTATTAACTCATCAAATTTAAATGATATTTTATTTCGTAAGTTGAAAGTTCTTACAAAATAATAATAATAATTGTTTATATATAACTTGGCAAGTTAACTCCTAGTGATTGCGTACATAAGCTTTCAAAGATATTACTGACCAATGCAGTAATAGACGTGCAATCATGTGTTTATGTTTTTATAACATTTCTCCGTCTAGCCCAACATGATATTTTCACCTAGCCCAGCAAGTTCGTGGATTTCGAGAAAAATGCAAATGGGCTTTAAATTCTACCATATATATAAATGGGCTGCATAGATGCTACATCATTGTTTCACCCAGCCCACCAAATGGACTAAAAAAACAAATGGACTGGCTGACATGTGGGCCAGTAGGTCGAAGCCTAAGAAGGCGTTGGATTTACATCCAACAGCCGGCATTCTTCTTCAATCTCTCGTCTTCTTCCCCCAGCGCTGCCGGGACCGCCTACTCCAGCCTCCGGCGTCCAGCGGTGTAGTTTTGCGCTCCTCAGTGAAACGCTACCCCGCCGACGGCCAGGCCATCCCTCCACTCCGCACCTCCTGTTATTCTCTGCCGAGTGTAGGCCCACACCGCACCCGAACCAGTCAAGTTTCCCACTCCTCTCCGTCTGCGACTCCACTGCCGCGTCTTCCCCATCTCCGGGTCGTTCCAGTCTGGGGCCTCGCCGTCGTCCACTGCCTCGGTGCGCTTGGCGCGGCGTGGTCAACATACGAGAGTCATCGGAAGAGGACTGTACGTGGAGAGCCTGATGGCTGGGACCCACGAGGTCCATGGTCGCATGCAAGGAAAGTTCCTCCTTATTACGCACTGTATGTGGACTGTACGTGGGAAGGGCTTCTGTATTTCGCGAAAAAATGTTCCCCCCACTGACAGGTCAGACCCACCAGCTATATCTTCGCATGCAAGGAAGTGCCTCCTTATTACGCACAAAAAAATGAATACCCCCTGCTAGCTGGGACCCACCATAGTGGGTGGCTGACTTGTGGGCCTACTAAGTTGACGGGGACGAAGGGCTTTGTCAACTTAGTCAATATGAACGATTCTAGCTCCAGTGACCATACGATGTCCATCCAACAGCCATAGTGCTTCTTCAACCTCTGGTCTTCTTGCTCCAGCCGCCCAAAGCAGCGCCGGTCGTGCCGCGTGCTCCTGCCTCCCGTGGCCGGCTGTGATGCCGCGGAGGCCTCACCGCCCCCTACTACTCCCACTGCTAGCCAGGGCATCCCTCTACTCACCCACACCCCCTGTTATTCTGCGGCGACGGCAGCCTCACGCGGCAGCCAAACCAGTGAACCCTCGTACTCCTCTCCGCGTGGGCAACCACTGCCGCATCTTCACCGGCTCCACGGCATCCCCTTCCTAGGCCTCTCCGTCGTCCATCGCCTTGGTGCTCTCGGCGCGGCGTGGTCAATGTGGTCAACGACCGACTTCCATCGGAACAGTACTGTACGTGGAGAGGCTGACAGCTGGGTCCACAACCACAACCCAGTTTTTTTGTGATTTGCCAAGTAAGTCGCTTTGTCAGGCCTGTTGGGCTGCAAATCTTTCGAGACGAGGAGAGCTTCATTCGGCTGGCCGAGAAAATGGCCTATCAGTAATGAGAAATGGGCTGTACATTTTTAAAACACATCAAACCGGCAATTAGTTTCAAATTTCTTTTTTCCATTTCGAGATTTTAAATTGCATTGATTTTTATGCATGGACAATTTGTTGGATTTTATATTGATATACATTTATTTTTAAAATCAGTTTGAATGTGACTCGAAATTTCGGGATTAAAAACAGTTTGGACCGCATCGAAATATGCAAAATTTCTTTTAATTTTTTAACCGTGGCCACAGTATGGACTGTAATGCTAACAAAAAGAATATGGGCTCCAAAAAAACCTTAAGAATTAGCAAATGGGCTGTAAGTTATTAGAAATAATGGCAGATGGGTTGTATGCTGTTTTCCACAGATTTGAGGCTTTCTAAAAAAAGGTTGACGCACAAGCAGTGACTGTTGGATTTCCATCCAACGGCCGTCGTGCTTCTTCAATCTCTGCTCTTCCTGCTCCAGCCGCTCAAACAAGCGCCGGTGGGACTGCCTACTCCCTCCTCCCCGCGACCGGCTGTGCTGCCGCGCAGGCCTCACCGCCCCACCGTACTCCCATCGTTGGCCTAGCCATCCCTCTACTCACCCACACCTGCTGTTATTCTCCGGCGATGGCAGATGAACCAGTAAACCCTCGTACAGTCGTACTCCCCTCCGCGTGGGAACCAACTGCCGAGTCTTCCCTGCCTCTGTGTCGTTCCCTTCCTAGGCCTCACCGTTGTCCACCGCCCTGGTGCTCTCTGCGCGGCCTGGTCAACGTGGTCAACGACCGACATGCATCTGAAGTGGACTGTACGTGGAGAGGCTGACAGCTGGGTCCACGGCCGCACGCAAGGAAATGCCTCCTTGTTACGCGCAAAATAATGATTCTTCCACCTGACATCTGGGACCCACCGAAAGGGCCTCTGTATTTCGCGAAAAAAGTTACCGCCACTGACAGCTCGGACCCACCAGCTATATCTTCGCACGCAAGGAAGTGCCTCCTTATTACGCACAAAAAAATGAATACTCCCCTTACTAG
Source organism: Triticum aestivum (assembly GCF_018294505.1). Classification (NCBI taxonomy): domain Eukaryota; kingdom Viridiplantae; phylum Streptophyta; class Magnoliopsida; order Poales; family Poaceae; genus Triticum; species Triticum aestivum. Next base: position 106,243,132 of record NC_057811.1, read on the forward strand.
CTGGGACCCAATATAGTGGCAGGCTGACTTGGGGGCCTACTAAGTTGACGGGAACGGAGGGCTTTGTCAACTTAGTCAATATGCACGATTATAGCTCCAGTGACCGTACGATGTCCATCCAACGGCCGTAGTGCTTCTTCAACCTCTGGTCTTCTTGCTCCAGCCGCCCAAACCAGCGCCGGTCGTGCCTCGTGCTCCTGCCTCCCATGGCCGGCTGCGATGTCGCGAAGGCCTCCCCGCCCCTACTACTCCCACCGCTGGCCAGGCCATCCCTCTACTCACCCACACCCCCTGTTATTCTGCGGCGACGGCAGCCTCGCACCGCAGCCGAACCAGTGAACCCTGGTACTCCTCTCCGCGTGGGCATCCACTACTGCGTCTTCCCTGGCTCCGCGTCATCCCCTTCCTAGGCCTCGCCGTCGTCCACCGCCTTGGTGCTCTCGGCGCGACGTGGTCAATGTGGTCAACGACCGACTTCCATCGGAAGAGTACTGTACGTGGAGAGGCTGACAGCTGGTTCCACGGCCGCAGCAAGGAAGTGCCTCCTTATTACGCGCAAAATAATTATTCCTCCACCTGACAGCGGGGACCCACCGGACGGGCCACCGTATTTTGCTAAAAAAATGTTTCCCCCTGACTGCTGGGACCCACCAGCTACATCTTCGCACGCAAGGAAGTGCGTCCGGGCAAAAAAAATGATTCGCCCCCCTGACTGCTGGGACCCACCAGCTACATCTTCGCACGCAAGGAAGTGCCTGACAGTCAGGACCCACCTCGTCGAAGCGTACATAGCGTTGTCATTCTGGTCGCGAACGTGTACATACATACTGGTCGATGTAGAGGCGCGCACGTGTCGTAGTAGAGGCACGCACGTACCATGTACACGAACGTACAACGGCCAGTGTGCAAGAAAGAAAATACGACCATGTACGTACATACGGGCAGGGTCTCGAACGCCTACTCGCGCATACGTACAACCAGGGCTCGTGTACATGGCTGGGTCGGAATGGAGAAACTGCGTCGTCGTCGTGTTCATGGGGAGGCAACGGAATGCGTCATGTTCATCGGGAGGCAACGGAATGCGTGGGAGCCGACCGGCTTGGACGGAATAGCCGATGGAAACAAGGCCTGGCGTACCGCAGAACGGAGGAAACGGCCTTGTGTTCGACCGGCCACGTTTGAAACGGGATCCTGTTCATCGGGAGGGGTCTGACGTACCGCAAAATGGAGGAAACGGACCTCCTACGGTTGAAACGGGGGTCCTGTTGATCGGGAGGGGTGTGGCGTACCGCAAAATGGAGGAAACGGACTTGTGTTGGAGCGCTACGATCGAAACGGGGGTCCTGTTCATCGGGAGGGGTGTGGCGTATCGCAAAACGGGACTCCACGGGATACTGTTCATCTCCACCGTCGACCCCCTCCAGCCTCCACGGGCTACTGTTCATCCACCGTCGACCTCCTCCAGCCTCCACCTGTGACTGTTCATCCACGGGCTCCTGTTCATCCAGCCTCCACCGCTCGCTACTCCACCGGCTACTGTTCAACCAGCCCTCTCCACGGGCTCCTGTTCAACCACCCCTCCACGGGCTACTGATCCAGCCCTCTACCGTCTACTGTTCATCCTGCCCTCCACGGGATGGTCCTGTTCATCCTGCCCTCCACGGGATGGTCCTGTTCATCCAGCCCCAACCGGCTCGATCGATCGGGGTCCTGTTCATCCAGAGGCAACACCACGGGGTCCTGCTCATCCACCCCATCGGGAACTGTTCATCCAAACCCCCCAGCAACGCTCACTGTTCATCCAGAGGCAGCATCGATTGGCTTCAGTTAGCAGCAGTAGCGAAGGAATTGCTCGATCGGGTTCAGTTAACGGCCATCGATCGATCGCTTGGGTTCAGTAACGCGTAGCCTACAGTGCAATCGCTGGGGTTCAGTTAGAGCCCAACGCCTCACTGTGGTTCAGTTAGAGCCCAACGCCTTGCACCCATGCGCGTGCGTGTACGAGAGAAACGCGCATCGCTCGGCCCCGACAACCCACTGTAACCGGGAACGCCCCGATATTTTCCTCACCCTTGCTTCTACCACGGTTTTTTCGGTCATGGACGGCCCTAAGAATGTCATGCAGCTGCGTCTCAGGCCCGCCCAGGACGAAAAGCCCATTTTCTGTCATGATTTTTTTGTCATAGAAGTAGGACCCCATCACATCTATGATGATATCGGGTTTGTCACAATTATCGTCATATAAGTGTCATAAGTATGACAGAAAAAAATTCTTTCGGCCCAAAATGTCACAGATGTGTCTTTTTTTGTAGTGTTCTTCTTCAATCAAGGGATAGGTTCTGGGTCGGGAGCCTGGGATTAGTAGGGTGGATGGCGTTCTTCTTTTTCGTTTGGTTTCATTCATAGTTGGATCCTGCTCTTCTGTATGATGATTGTTATGTCTTGATGTATTGATGTATTCTTGCTGTAGCTTGTGGCAAGTGTAAGCCTTCATCTGGTATTCTCATCTATTCAGTACATGGTATGTTGTAATGATATCCACCTTGCCATACGCTCGAAATACGGTTGTGCCCCAATCATGAATTCTTCACGTGATTGGGATAGAATCGCATCTTGGGCGCTATACTTACCATCTCAATACAGGTGCGGACCATAGCTGGATCAAGGATTGAAGAAGCAATTGGCTGACCTTCACAAGTTGAAGGAGGCAATCGGTCATTCGTGCCGCATGAGGCCTAATAAGTCTTGGATTTGAAGATTGTGATAACAGTACAACCACATGCTATATGGGCACTGGCTTGGTCAGGTAAGCTAGTCGATGTCGCCATACCGCACATGTGGTAGCTGCCCTGCGGGGAGTATCCTCGGCACAGATGGGGGGGACTGGTTTGGGGACATACTCTCAGTTCCGTGCGCCAGACCCGGTGGGCATATCATATCTTTGAGGCATCTAGTCCAAAGACCTCGTCACAATCTCCCAGCAGGTACATCAAATGGTGCTCTATACCCAGCGGCCACTGGTGGCCTCTAGATGGGATTGTGTCGTGTGGGTAAAGTGTACGACCTTTGCTGAGGGTAAAACTATTTGAATAACCGTGTCAACGGTCATGGACAACACATGAATCTTTCTTGACATACATGGCCTGTCTTGCTTACTCCCTCTTTGCCCCTATTCTTGAACCTATGTAGGATGTGAGTTGATCCAAGATCCTCACTTTCATGAAAGTTATTCTGGTGATAAAACATTTTTTCATCTAAAATTACTTTTATCCAACTACTTTATTTGTCAAAAAAATTAGCTTTTATGCAAATGAGCCATACAACCTTCCTTTGAAGCCACATGTAGCTATTGGGTCCTTCCTCGAGGGAGGCATGTAGCTATTGGGTCCTTCCTTCTCATGGCAATACTTTTGTTGAACAATAGAGATCTATGAAAACGAGGTCATCGACTACGACTATTATGATGATCCTGAGGAGTCAGGTCACGTTGACTGCCTGTGGCGGAGATGGAGTCGCTATGTATTTTTATATTCCGCTGTGTTTTTATTGTAATAAATGTCATGAGACATTCCACTATGTATGTCTTGTGGCAATAGTTATTAAACCTATACTTGTTTTAAATGTTCTGCAATGATACCATTTCGTTGTGTTGTCAAGTTGATCCTGGATTGACAAATATACACAGGAGGTTTGAAAATAATTTTCGAGTTCTCATAGAAGTGGTATCAGAGCCGACGTCGACCTAGTAACATGGCCATAGTTAGAAATGGAAAGCCTTAGCAAAATATTGTTTTATATTTTTTTAGTATTTCGCTCCTATATTCTCTTGTTAAAATTGTTTATCGATTCTCTTCTTATTAAAATATGTAGATGGTGATATCACCCTCACGCTGGATTGAACAATTTGGCAACCTCGGTCGTCAGTTTCGGGACATGCTCACATGCTCGGGCTTCAACAAGGATCCAGTGGTTTCCGCACACTCCTACCGCATGATCGGGGGCGAGGAACGTTTCAAAGTCAAGTTGGTGTTGTTTCCGAGGATGGAACAGACCAACGCTTACCAATTCATAGACGATGGAGAAGACTTCCTGGATGGTGTCATTCAAGTTGTCCATCAGGCGATGCATTAGATAGCAGGACTTCATCGGGACGAGCTGAAGCACACCCCGTTCCGATACTACACTTTTCGTATCGGGGATGGAGCGGTTCAGCAGAGCTTGGAGTACATGGAGGAGATTGACCCCCAAAATCATTTGTATGGCTTCACTTATCTTTGGACTTGTGCAAAACCTTGCTATTACTACGACTATGTGGAACAGAACCGTCAATGCTTAGAGTTTTACCAGGAGCATGTGGAGACACTTTAGGAGAGGTTTGTGGAGGCGAACACTTCCTTAGCTGCCGCCCATGAAGCATAGGAGGCCGCTGAGGCAGTTGCAGAGCAGGGTATCATCACGACGAATGCTATGCTTGCCATGGAGAACCGTCAACGCTTAGAGTTGTACCAGGAGCATGTGGAGACACTTTAGGAGAGGTTTGTGGAGGCGAACACTTCCTTAGCTGCTACCCATGAAGCATAGGAGGCCGCTGAGGCAGTTGCAGAGCAGGGTATCATCACGACGAATGCTATGCTTGCCATGGAGAAGGTGACCAGTAGGATATGCCACCAAAGGACCGTACATGTCCTCCACGACAGAGGCTTCATCCATGCATCATGGTTACGCGAACAAAGAAGAGTGCCCTAGCGAAGAAGCGTCACCTGAAACGTCGCGCCATTGCACCTTCAGCACCCCTCGCACTTCTAGCGCCACCGACTCGTGAGCAGCAGCTCAACGACACCGAGGAGACTGAGCCTGAGGAGAGAGTTCCTGCTACGCCAGAGGTAACATCATCACCATCGTTCGAGCTTTCCTTTGCACCAGTACCGACTCACCCGTACAATGGATCAGAGCAGCATGGATATCTTAGCGAGTAGATGGTCTATAGGAACCATGAGTGATATCTATGATGATATGAGTGAACGTTAGTTTTTTTCATGTTTGTTATGTCCATGGAAGGCTATACCGATATATGTGCTATAGGAAACAAGCAACTGAACTCCAAATAAAAATCCAATTAAAACACTCGCTCACACAAGTACTGGATAATGTTCATTCGCATCATCATAGATATCACTCATGGTTCCTATAGACCATCTACTCGCTAAGATATCCATGCTGCTCTGGTCCATCGTACGGGTGGATAGGTGCTGGTGCAAAATGAAGCTCGAATGGTGATGATGATGTCCCCTCTGGCGTAGCAAGAACTCTCTCCGTAGGCTCAGTCTCCTCCTCGGTGTCGTTGAGCTGCTGCTCATGAGTCGGTGGAGCTAGAAGTCTAGGCGGTGCTGAAGGTGCAATGGCGCGATGTGTCAGGTGATGCTTCATCGCTAGGGCGCTCTTCTTCGTTCGCGTAACCTTGATGCGTAGATGAAGCCTCTGTCGTGGAGGAGGTGTATGGTCCTCTGGTGGCATCTCCTGCTGGTCACCTTCTCCATAGAAAGCATAGCGTTCATCGTGATGATACTCTGCTTTGCAACTGCCTCAGCGGCCTCCTGTGCTTCATGGGCAGCAACTAAGCAAGTGTTCGCCTCCACAAACCTCTCTCAAGTTTCTCCACATGCTCCTGCTAAAACTCTAAGCGTTGACGATTCTCTTCTAGCATAGTTGTAGTAATAGCAAGGTTTTGCACAAGTCCAAAGATGAATGAAGCCATATGATTGATTGTCGGATCAACCTCCTGCATTTACTCCAAGCTCTACTGAACCACTCTGTCCCCGATACGAAAAGTATAATACCGGAAGGTGGTGTGGTTCAGCTCGTCCTGATGAAGTCCGGCTATCTGATGCATCGCCTGATGATAAACTCAAATGACAGAAACCAGGAAGTCTTCTCCATCGTCTATGAATTGGTAACCATTGGTTTGTTCAATCGTCGGATATAACACCAACTTGAATTTGAAATGTTCCTCGCACCCGATCGATCATGCGGTAGGAGTGTCCGAAAACCTCTGGATCCTTGTTGAAGCCCAAGCAAGTGAGCATGTCCCGAAACTGACGACCGAGGTTGCCAAACTACTCAATCTAGCGTGTAGCGACCAGACCTCAAACAGTCTGTGCTGCTGTGCACCAGTGTCATCCCTGGATCAGTAATGCTAACACGCACAGTACAAATGGAGGATTTATAACAGAGTAGCAATCACACACTTATTACAACGAATATCTCAAAGAGAAATAAGTATGATAAATATGGCTTAAGGCCATCTAATACGATAACAACGGAAGACTTGGAAGAATAGTGAGTCCATCAACTCCAACGGCATCACTGAGTATAAGACCACGACCTAAGGCACCTTACTCGTCGTCTGAAAAGTCTGCAACATGAAACGTTGTAGCCCGAAAATGGGTCAGCACATGGAATATGCTGACAATGTAACACATAGAGAGTAATGAACATATAATGCTATGCTACATGCATATATGGCTGGTAGAAAGCTCTATGGTTACAGTTTTGCGAAAAGCCAGTTTTTCCCTACTGCAAAGGAATAAATTTTATTTAACTATCATGGTGGTTGTTAAACATTGAGATGGTTGACATCATCTCAATCCCAATTAAGTATCATCATTAACCCAACAAAATTAATTAAAGTAACATGATGAGATTCACATGATAATCCAAGTACTAGATACTCAAGATGTCCATAACCGGGGACACGGCTAATCATGATTAGATTGTACACTCTGCAGAGGTTTGCACACTTTTCCCCACAAGACTCGATCGCCTCCGCTTGATTCTCGCACTACATGATGTTTGAGAAACGGATGACCGAGACACAGTCTTTCAGAAGCGTTAGCACCTTACGATGGGTAGACCGATACACCTACATCCCCTACATCTGCTAGTCTACCACTGTAAGAGTTCACACAACTTAATCAACTATGCTAGAGCCCATAATAGCTTGTGGCTGCACACGGAAGTTTCTAGCATGAATAATCTCATGATCCCTTTGAACCTGGGTGGCGGTCCAAAAGAAAAACAGGCAATCCTGGAATACCCAGGTACCTCAATCCACCCAGATGTGAGTTTTAGTTGCCACCTTAAGTTTAACCATATATTAACAATCTCACATCTGTCATGGATATCTCTCAAACCCAATCCACGTCTACAAGCATAGCATAGCAATATAAGCAAACGTAGAAGTAACTCCCAAGGGTTTGATAATAAAACAGGTAATAGGTACTACCTCAACTACTTCCCAATACCCACAATTTAATTAGGTCCTAACCATGCAATGTTTGAGGGTTGATCTAATGCAACAAAACTGGGTAGTAAAGGGGTATGATCAAAGTGTTACTTGCCTTGCTGATGATCCGCGAAACCTAGCGATTCGAAGTAGCAAGCGGCGCACTCCGGGTACTCTATCGTAAACAAACAAGCAAACAATAAGTACTCATCTAATGCACAGGTAAAACTCAAACAAGAGAACTAACCAGAAAATTCAACTTAAGAACTCTGGTTTGGAAAAAGAATCAAATCAAACGAAGCAACGAAAATCAAACGGCGAAAGAAACAAGCTTCGTTTACTAATCTGGATCTAACTCAAATTTTACAGTAGCAAAAACTTGTTTGAGTAGGTTAAACGGAAAGAGAATTTCGAGACGAAACTCTAGGCGCTTGAATCGCCTGATTCCGATAAATGAGCGAAAAGTTAAACTAAAACGAAAATCTGATCAGAAATCATGATCTGGAATAATCGCGGAAAATTCGTCGAAAAAGAAAACTGACGAACAGTTAAACAAACGGACGTTCGTTAACAGCGTCAATCCAACGAACACGTTCGTTAAAACGAACGGGTCGGTGAACGTTCACTAGATCATTAAACCAAAAAAATAAACCGAACTAGGGTTTAAAAAAATGAACGGTTTTTTTTAAGAAAACCGGCACGGCAGCGGCGGCTCGGCTACCTCGTCGGCAGCTCCAGCGGGTCGGGCGAGGGCGGCGAGGGGCGGCGGGGTTCGGGCGTCGGCGGGGGCG
>NC_057811.1:106251513-106298611 GCF_018294505.1 Triticum aestivum
ACGGGGCGGCGGGCGGCGGTGTACAGCGGCTCCGGCGGCTCCTCCTTCGGGCGGCGGGGCTGGCGGCTCCTGGCGGTGGGGATGGGTGCGGGTCGGGGCGGCGGGGACGGGTGCGGGTCGGGGCGGCGGGGTGAGGAGAAGGACGGGGGGCTCGGGGTATAAAAGGAGGGGGGTGCCGTGGAGGAGGGGGCAAGGCGGCGACGACGACGAGTCCTGGAGGGACACGGGCGGCGGCGGCGTCTCCGTCTCAGTCTCCAGGAGGGAGACGAGGCGCGGGCTGGCTGGGCTTCGGCCCAGTCGGCGCTCGGCGTTTTTTTTAGATAATTCGCTGAATATAAAAAAATTGCAGAAAAATAAATAAAAATCCAAAAATGCTAAAACAAATTTTCCCTGTCTAATTAAAATAATTAGAACGAGATGAACATTTTTCATTGCCCAAAATGCAGTTTTGAAAACGTGCAATTTTTTTAATGCAATTAAAATTGCAAATAAAATCCGAATAAAATCCAATATTTGATTTTAATATTTTTCCTCCAATATTTCAGTTATTTTGGAGAAGTCATATTTTCTCCTCTCATTTATTTTAATACAAAATATTTTTCGGAGAGAAAATAATTAAAACCAAAAATCCTTGTTTCCTTATTTGATAAAAATCAAATATGAAAATCAAGAAAATCCCCAACTCTCTCCGAGGGTCCTTGAGTTGCTTAGGATTTTTCGAGGATTTGCCAAAAATGCAATAAAATATGCTATGCAATGATGATCTAATGTATAACATTCCAAATTGAAAATTTGGGATGTTACAAACCTACCCCCTTAAGATGAATCTCGCCCTCGAGATTCGGGTTGGCTAGAAAATAGGTGAGAGTGGTTCTTCCGTAGATCTTCCTCTCGCTCCCAGGTGGCTTCATCTTCAGTGTGGTGACTCCACTGAACTTTGCAAAACTTGATAACCTTGCTGCGGGTGACTCGGCTGGCATACTCAAGAATCTTAACTGGTTTCTACTCATAGGTCAAATCACTTTCCAACTAAATCGCTTCCAGTGGCACTGTATCTCTCAGTGGTATCTCAGCCATCTCTGCGTGGCACTTCTTCAACTGGAAAACGTGAAATACATCATGAACTCCTGAGAATCCTTCAGGCAATTCCAGCTTGTAAGCAACTTCTCCCATACGCTCCAAAACTCTGTATGGTCCGATAAAACGTGGCGCTAACTTTCCCTTAACTCCAAAGCGCTTCACTCCTCGAAGTGGTGATACTCGAAGATAAACTCTGTCTCCGACTTCGTGAACTGTCTCCTTACGTTTAGAATCTGCATAACTCTTCTGCCTGGACTGGGCTACCTTGAGCCTATCGCGAATCAACCTCACTTTCTGTTCAGACCCTTTAATCAAATCTGGTCCAAACAACTGACGGTCTCCAACTTCGTCCCATAACAATGGTGTTCTACACCTCCTTCCGTATAAAGCTTCGAAAGGGGCCATCTTCAAACTAGTTTGATAACTGTTGTTGTAAGAAAACTCTGCATATGGCAAATTGTCGTCCCAACTTGATCCATAATCTAGCGCACAAGCTCTCAACATGTCTTCCAAAATCTGATTGAATCTCTCGGTCTGTCCATCTGTCTGTGGGTGAAAGGCTGTACTGAATTCTAGCCTGGTTCCCAAAGTTTCATGTAACTGATTCCAAAACTTCGAGGTAAACTGGGTTCCTCTATCTGATACAATGGTCCTCGGAACTCCATGCAAACATACGATTCTGGTCATGTATATCTTTGCCAACTTAGCACTGGTGTAAGTGGTCTTCACTGGGATGAAATGAGCTACTTTCGTCAAACGATCGACTACAACCCATATTGAGTCATAGCCTGAACGAGTCCTGGGCAATCCCGTGATAAAATCCATGCCTAGTTTATCCCACTTCCATTCGGGTATCGGCAATGGCTGTAGCAATCCTGCTGGCTTCTGATGTTCTGCCTTCACTCTCTGACATACATCACAAACTTCTACATACTCCGCAATATCCTTCTTCATTCTGGTCCACTAGAAAGTATCCTTCAAATCCAAATACATCTTGGTATTTCCTGGGTGAATCGAATACGGTGAATCATGGGCCTCTTGCAAGATCAACTTCCTGATCTCCGGATCATTGGGCACATAAACGCGGTCCTCAAACCATAAGGTATCGTGCTCATCCTCACGAAATCCCTTGGCTTTTCCTTTGCTCATCTTTTCCTTTATCTCGTTAATTTCCTTGTCTGTCTTCTGAGCTCCTCTGATCTTTTCCATCAGGGTAGACTGGATCTCCAACGTTGCTAAATAGCCTCTTGGAACTATCTCCAAACATAGCTCGCGAAGATCATCGGCTAACTCCTGGGGTAACTCTCCTGTCATGAGGGTGTTAACATGGCTCTTGCGGCTCAACGCATCTGCTACTACGTTAGCCTTCCCTGGGTGATAATGCAATCTCATATCATAATCCTTAATGAGCTCCAACCATCTCCTCTGTCTGAGATTCAACTCCTTTTGGATGAAAATGTACTTCAAACTCTTGTGATCCGTGTACACCTCACAATGGTTTCCGATGAGAAAATGTCTCCATGTCTTCAACGCATGCACTACGGCTGCTAACTCCAAATCATGCATGGCATAATTGTTCTCATGGCGTTTAAGTTGTCGTGAAGCATATGAAACAACTCTTCCTTCCTGCATAAACACTGCTCCCAGTCCTCGACGAGAAGCGTCGCAATAAACTTCATAATCCTTGCATTGATCTGGCAAAATCAACACTGGTGATGTAACCAATCGTTTCTTCAACTCTTGGAAACTAGCTTCACATTCCTTAGTCCAATTGAATTTGGTGTCCTTCTTCAATAGCTCAGTCATGGGCTCTGCAATCTTTGAGAAATTCTCAATGAACCTCCGGTAGTATCATGCAAGTCCAAGAAAACTCCGGATCTCTCCAACTGACGTGGGTGATTCCCAACTTGTTACTCTGTCAACTTTGGCGGGGTCTACTGCTATTCCTTCTCCGGATATAACATGTCCGAGGAATCCAACTTCCTTCAGCCAAAACTCACATTTGCTGAATTTGGCGTATAACTGATGTTCTCTGAGTTTCTCAAGTACCAAACGCAAATGCTCCTTATGCTCCTGTTCGTTCTTTGAGTAGACCAAAATATCATCAATGAACACCACGACGAACTTATCCAAAAACTCCATAAACACTTTGTTCATCAGGTTCATGAAATAGGCAGGTGCGTTAGCCAGACCAAATGACATAACGGTATACTCATACAGCCCATACCTGGTGGTAAAAGCCGTCTTAGGTATATCCTGCTCTCGAATCTTCAACTGATGGTATCCTGATCGTAGATCGATCTTGGAAAATACCTTAGCTCCTTGTAATCGGTCAAACAGATCATTGATCATCGGCAGTGGGTACTTGTTCTTGATGGTCACTTCGTTCAATCCTCGATAATCAACAACCATCCTCAACGATCCATCTTTCTTCTCCACTAGAAGTACTGGTGATCCCCAAGGTGACGAACTTGGGCGAATATAGCCTTTATCCAGTAACTCCTTAATCTGCTTCTTAATTTCCTCCAAATCTTTTGCGGGCATCCTGTACGGTCTCTTAGATATTGGTCCTGTGCCTGGCAAAAGTTCAATCAGAAACTCAATGTCTCTATCCGGTGGCATGCCTGGCAACTCTTCTGGAAATACATCCGGGTAATCCTTCACCACTGGTACTTCCTCCTGTACAACTCCTGATAAGGAATTCACCTGAGTCCTCTTTGGCATATGCCGGGATACATACTTAATCCTTCTTCCTTCTGGGGTGGTAAGCGAAATCGTCTTACTGGCGCAATCGATGTTTCCTCCGTATATCGATAGCCAATCCATACCCAAAATTACATTCAAACCTTGCGACTCCAAGATTATCAACTCTGAGGGGAAAACGTGCCTACCTATGGCCAATGGAATCTGAAAACATCCTTGGCTTGCCATATACTCTGCTCCTGGTGAACTTACTAACATAGGTGTTTTAAGAACCTTGGTGGGCAACTTATACTTATCCACAAATCCCCTTGATATGTATGAATGCGATGCACCAGTATCGAAAAGAACGAGTGCAGTAAATGACTTAACCAAAAACTTACCTATTACTGCATCAGGCTGTGCTTCAACCTCCTCCACGTAAACGTGGTTCACATGTCCTTTGTTGAAAGGGTTCGACTTCTTCCCAGAGCTTCCATTTCCATTACCATTCTGGGCTTCAGGACATTCATTGGCATAATGTCCAGTCTTCTGGCACTTAAAGCAAGTGACTTGGCTCGGGTCTCTCTTAGCTGGGGTTGAAGGGTTGGTACGGTTCTGTCCGTTGCTTCCTCTGTTCCCATTACCATTCTTGTAGCCATTATGGTTGTGCGAACTACCTCCTCCATGGGTATGCTGAAACTGTCCTCCCGATTTCAGGGTAAAACGTGGCTTCTACTGAGCTCCAGAATTGTACTTCCCTTGTCCATACTTCCTTTTACGGTTTTCAATCTGCTGCTGCTTCCCTTCAATCATGAGTGCTCTATCTACCAACTCCTAGTAGTTGTTGAAGGTTGCTACCATTAGCTGCATGCTCAGCTCATCATTCAGTCCTTCCAGAAACTTCTCCTGCTTGGCTGCATCTGTAGCAACGTCATCTGGAGCATAACGTGCTAACTTACTGAAATCCTCCACATACTGGCCTACGGTGCGTCCTCCTTGGCGTAGGTTGCGAAATTCACGCTTCTTCATAGCCATAGCTCCTGCTGAAACATGGGCTGTACGAAAAGCTTGCTGAAACTGGTCCCATGTGACGGTGTCAATAGGGTGTGTGGCTGTGTAATTCTCCCACCATGATGCTGCGTGTCCATCAAGTTGATGTGCGGCAACACACACTCTCTCCGCATCTGTGCATCCTGCAGTGGTCAACTCCCTTCCAACTTTGCGGAGCCAATCATCTGCAACAATCGGCTCGGTGCTGCTGGAAAACACCGGCGGATTTAGCCTCAAGAAACGGGCTAAGTGATCAACAGGTGGTGGTGGTGGGTTGTTGTTGTTGTTGTTGTTGCCTTGGTTCTGTACTAACACTTGCATCAGGGCATTCTGCTGTTGAATCAACTGAGTGATCTCCGGTGGGAAAACAAATCCGGTGTCACGTCTCGAAGGCATCTGATAGGTTTAGAAAAGATGAGAATTTAGAATAGAATGAAGTCTAGAGAGAAGACACTACCCATATGCTCATGAGACAAACACAATCAATATCACTCAATCAATCAAACAAGGCATACAATCGATCTAACTATCGTTACAAAAGTGCTCGGACTATACTATATACATGGGGGAATACTACTACTGATATGGTGGTCTACTAGAAATTTTGATCAGTCGAAGACTCCATAATATCTGCTCCAGCTTCATCAATAAAGTCATCTTCACTTGGTTCCGAGTCGGTATCGTCGATGATGATGTAGTTATCCGGGCAAGTAGAATCGTCATCTTCTCCTCCTGGTGCTGCGTCTCCCAGGAATACTTCGATCTTCTGTATCAGTTCGCCGTTCTTCCCCAACAACGTGGCGATCTCCTCACATCCATCGCGCGTAGACTTCCTCCAACTCCTTGATCTTGATCAATGCCTTCTTCAGATCTATCATGTCTGAGCACATCTGGTTCTCCTGGCGACGAATGTGCTGGTTTTGCTCCTGGATGAAAGCTGCAATTGATCCATCCTTCTTGGTGCTGATCATCTCCCATTGCTCGTCTCAGCGTCCACAAATCTGATAAATAGTATCCTTAAGCTCCCTGTGTTAGACGTCTCCAATGCGTCCCATAGAGATGTGGGCTGCCATGCTCTTCCCTAAACTCCAGGTTGGTGCTTCAAAAGAAAACTTTATAGGCTCAGTGACTGGCGTAAACGTCCTTCCTGGAATTTGAACTTGAATCTTCCAGCGCTCCTCTTCTGGCAGTGTGGCGTTGTAGGTTCCGGTGAAGCTTGGTATTCCAATGTTCAGGTACTTAGTGACTTCCTTCAAGTGTCGTCCAAAAGGTGTATCTTCATCTGGCTGCATGAACTTGTTCCTTGCATTCGTCATTCCTAAAAGAGTAGAAAGTGGAGAGGAGTCAGAAATGAGAAGAGAGTAGTGTTCTAGGGTTTAAGCTTAGTGGTCGTGTCCTACAGTCAGCGTGTGCTCTGATACCACCTTTGTAGCGACCAGACCTCAAACAGTTTGTGCTGCTGTGCACCAGTGTCATCCCTGGATCAGTAATGCTGACACGCACAGTACAAATAGAGGATTTATAACAGAGTAGCAATCACACACTTATTACAACGAATATCTCAAAGAGAAATAAGTATGATAAATATGGCTTAAGGCCATCTAATACGATAACAGCGGAAGACTTGGAAGAATAGTGAGTCCATCAACTCCAACGGCATCACTGAGTATAAGACCACGACCTAAGGCACCTTACTCGTCGTCTGAAAAGTCTGCAACATGAAACATTGCAGCCCGAAAACGGGTCAGCACATGGAATATGCTGGCAATGTAATACATAGAGAGTAATGAACATAATAATGCTATGCTACATGCATATATGGCTGGTAGAAAGCTCTATGGTTACGGTTTTGCGAAAAGCCAGTTTTTCCCTACTGCAAAGGAATAAATTTTATTTAACTATCATGGTGGTTGTTAAACATTGAGATGGTTGACAGCATCTCAAGCCCAATTAAGTATCATCATTAACCCAACAAAATTAATTAAAGTAACATGATGAGATTCACATGATAATCCAAGTACTAGATACTCAAGATGTCCATAACCGGGGACACGGCTAATCATGATTAGATTGTACACTCTGCAGAGGTTTGCGCACTTTTCCCCACAAGACTCGATCGCCTCCCCTTGATTCTCGCACTACATGATGTTTGAGAAACGGATGACCGAGACACAGTCTTTCAGAAGCGTTAGCAACTTACGATGGGTAGACCGATACACCTACATCCCCTACATCTGCTAGTCTACCACTGTAAGAGTTCACCCAACTTAATCAATTATGCTAGAGCCCATAATAGCTTGTGGCTGCACACGGAAGTTTCTAGCATGAATAATCTCATGATCCCTTTGAACCTGGGTGGCGGTCCAAAAGAAAAACAGGCAATCCTGGAATACCCAGGTACCTCAATCCACCCAGATGTGAGTTTAGTTGCCACCTTAAGTTTAACCATATATTAACAATCTCACATCTGTCATGGATATCTCTCAAACCCAATCCACGTCTACAAGCATAGCATAGCAATATAAGCAAACGTAGAAGTAACTCCCAAGGGTTTGATAATAAAACAGGTAATAGGTACTACCTCAACTACTTCCCAATACCCACAATTTAATTAGGTCCTAACCATGCAATGTTTGAGGGTTGATCTAATGCAACAAAACTGGGTAGTAAAGGGGTATGATCAAAGTGTTACTTGCCTTGCTGATGATCCGCGAAACCTAGCGATTCGAAGTAGCAAGCGGCGCACTCCGGGTACTCTATCGTAAACAAACAAGCAAACAATAAGTACTCATCTAATGCACAGGTAAAACTAAAATAAGAGAACTAACCATAAAATTCAACTTAAGAACTCCGGTTTGGAAAAAGAATCAAATCAAACGAAGCAACGAAAATCAAACGGCGAAAGAAACAAGCTTCGTTTACTAATCTGGATCTAAGTCAAATTTTACAGTAGCAAAAACTTGTTTGAGTAGGTTAAATGGAAAGATAATTTCGAGACGAAACTCTAGGCGCTTGAATCGCCTGATTTCGATAATCGAGCGAAAAGTTAAACTAAAACGAAAATCTGATCAGAAATCACGATCTGGAATAATCGCGGAAAATTCGTCGAAAAAGAAAACTGACGAACAGTTAAACGAACGGACGATCGTTAACAGCGTCAATCCGACGAACACGTTCGTTAAAACGAACGGGTCGGTGAACGTTCACTAGATCATTAAACCAAAAAAATATAAACCGAACTAGGGTTAAAAAAATGAATGGTTTTTTTAAAGAAAACCGGCAAGGCGGCGGCGGCGGCTCGGCTACCTCGTCGGCAGCTCCGGCGGGGCTTCGGCGGGTCGGGCGAGGGCGGCGAGGGGCGGCGGGGTTCGGGCGTCGGCGGGGGCGACGAACGGGGCGGCGTACGGCGGCTCCTCCTTCGGGCGGCGGGGCGGGCGGCTCTTGGCGGCAGGGACGGGTGCGGGTCGGGGCGGCGGGGTAAGGAGAAGGACGGGGGGGGCTCGGGGTATAAAAGGAGGGGGGTGCCGTGGAGGAGGGGGCAAGGCGGCGGCGGCGACGGCGACGAGTCCTGGAGGGACACGGGCGGCGCCGGCGTCTCCGTCTCGGTCTCCAGGAGGGAGACGAGGCGCGGGCTGGCTGGGCCGCGCGGCTTGGCTTCGGCCCAGTCGGTGCTCGGCGTTTTTTTAAATAATTCGCCAAATATAAAAAAATCACAAAAAAATAAATAAAAATCCGAAAATGCTAAAACAAATTTTTCCCGTCTAATTAAAATAATTTGAACGAGATGAACATTTTTCTTGGCCCAAAATGTAGTTTTGAAAACGTGCAATTTTTTTAATGCAATTAAAATTGCAAATAAAATCCGAATAAAATCCAATATTTGATTTTAATATTTTTCCTCCAATATTTCAGTTATTTTGGAGAAGTCATATTTTCTCCTCTCATTTATTTTAATACGAAATATTTTTCGGAGAGAAAATAATTAAAACCAAAAATCCTTGTTTCCTTATTTGATAAAAATCAAATATGAAAATCAAGAAAATCCCCAACTCTCTCCGAGGGTCCTTGAGTTGCTTAGGATTTTTCAAGGATTTGCCAAAAATGCAATAAAATATGCTATGCAATGATGATCTAATGTATAACATTCCAAATTGAAAATTTGGGATGTTACATAGCGTGAAGTTGATGTCACCATCTACATATTTGAATAAGAAAAGAATCAGTAAACAATTTTAACAAGAGAATATAGGAGCGAAATACTAAAAAATATAAAACAATATTTTGCAAAATAAGTACTAAGGCTTTCCATTTATAACTATGGCCACGATACTAGATCGACGTCGCCTCTGACCCCACTTCTATGAGAACTTGGAATTTATTTTCAAACCCTCCTGTGTATATTTGTCAATCCATGATCAGCTTGACAACACAACGAAATGGTATCATCGCAGAACATTCAAAACAAGTATAAGTTTAATAACTCTTGCCACAAGGCATACAATCAGAAACACGACGGAATATAAAAATACATAGCGACTCCATCTCAGCCACATGCAGGCGACGTAGTCAACGTGACCTGACTCCTCAAGATCATCATAATAGTCATAGTCGATGCCCTCATTTTCATAGATCTCTATTATTCAACAAAAGTATTGCCATGAGTACATTAAGTACTCAACATGCCTCCCTTGGGGAAGGACCCAATAGCTACATGTGGCTTCAAAGGAAGGCTGTATGGCTCATTTGCATAAAAGCTACTTTTCTTTAACAAATAAAGTAGTTGGATAAAAGCAATTTTAGATGAAAACATGTTTTATCACCAAAATAACTTTCATCAAAGTAAGGATCCTCAATCAACTCACGTCCTTCATAGGTTCAAGAATAGGGGCAAAGAGGGAGTAAGCAAGACATGTCCTGTATGTCAAGAAAGATTAATGTGTCGACCATGACCGTGGACACGGTTATTCGAATAGTTTTACCCTCAGCAAAGGTCGTACACTTACCGACACGACACAATCCCATCTTGAGGCCACCAGTGGCCGCTGGTATAGAACACCATTTGGTGGGAGATTGTGACGAGGTCTTTGGACTAGATCCCCCAAAGATGTGTTATGCCCACTGGGTCTGGCGCACGGAACTGAGAGTATGTCCCCAAACCGGTCCCCCATTTGCGGTACTACGTCAGCGACACCTAAGGCTGACTAGCTTACTTGACCAAGCCGGTGCCCATATAGCATGTGGCTGTACTATTATCACAATCTTCAAATATAAGACTTATTAGGCCTCATGCGGCACAGACGACTCATTGCCCCCTTCAACTTGTGAAGGACAGCCAATCGCTCCTTCAATCCTTGATTCAGTTGTCACCCATATGAGTATTCAGATGGTTAGTTTCACGCAGAGTAGAAGAGGATAGAGAAGGTCAACAAGGTCCAACTGGACTAGCTCAGCGATAATTTTCAACTGTCGAATGACTCAAAGGTCATTCAGCAAAGCACCTATAGGGTGGTAAGCATGGCTAAGCATTTCTACCCTATCGGAATACTATATACTTCTACTCAGGTTTCAAGTAAACAGGCGGCAATCGGATCAAGGTAATGTGTCAATCAACACTCTAGCTATGAGAATTAAAATATCATGCATATAATAACCATAAAACACAATGCAATTTTGTAAAACATAGGATAAGTTTGATCAAAGGAGGCATGCCTTCGTTGTCGAGTCCCCCGTTTACGTCTTCCTCGTAGTGCTCCTCTCTCGTACCGTCACCTCCTACTCGGATTAACGGCGAAGCAAAATAAATAACAAGCAATAAATCCAAATACCATCCAAATTAAATAACAATATAGTAAGGATGTGTAGCAATATCCGGATGGATATGGAGATTTCAGAGGTAGCACGATTGAAGATGAGTAGAGGGAATTGAACGAATTGGTTGGGTTTAGGTTTATCGTGACTAAGCAAAATTTACGTTCTAAATCGTCTTAGCTAACTAAACTCTAATAGTGCCCATTATATTTACCTCGGGCTAACTAAAAATAAAAACGTAAAAATTAATGACAAGACATGAACAAAAAACAATAAACTATTCTATGCATTCGAACAACATGATTCACCATGCATGAGAATTACAATATTTAACCACAATTAAATATTTTGATGAAATCTAAATATTCATAATGGTTAATAGCATCTAAACAAAACACCAAATATTGCATTTGACGACAAGCATCGTAAATGCCAACCAAGCTATATAACTTCATAACTAAACTAGATAAACTACATCACATCAAACGAGAACATGACCCCAAAATAGTACCAAAACATTATAGGAACAAATCGTGTGGCATCTAAAAGAAAATAATCTAAATACATATATAACCAAAAGGATCGACAATAATTTAGTAATGGCATGATCAAAATATGTAACAAAATAATAAAGGTCAACATCGTTCATATATTATGCATCACAACATATCCTAGACAAAATAAAAATAATCACAACAATATGATATGTGCATCAAGTAATTAAATAAGCTTAGATTAACAAGAAATTCCTACACTTGGAAATACTAGTTCAAATATATACGCATGCATATTTTACGTCTATGCACAATACAAATATATTAAACCATGTTATCATGCATCACTATTTTAATAGAAGGAAACTAATTCTACGATATTCTAAAACAATTCTAGAATCACACAATAATTAGAACATACCCTAAGCATGCTACGAACATGACAAAATAAAACACAACTATTTTTTGCATGATTTTCATTGCACCAAGAGCATATGCACTTGCTATAAAAAAACTAACACCAATCAAACCTACTCAATTGAAAATAAAATTACCCACTCGTTCCTAATATCATCAAAATGGGCCTATAGGTTAGGCTTGGTTTTGGGTCAACGAGTAGTAGTCAGAGATCAAAACATTGACGGCGGCGAGCGCCGGTGCATATAGTTGTCGACGGTCTATGGTGATGAAGATGTGGTGTGTGATGCCCCTGGTGATGAGACAACACCGTGACACGGATGGACTCGTCGGACGGGCCATGGGTGACGATGGCTTCGGACCCGAATGGTGGCAGCGGCATGGCACCATTGTGTGCGTGGCCAACAACAACAAATGGACAGGAAAAGATGTCTAGGAGATTGGCTGCGGCTAGGCTACCTCTCCACGTCGAGCGGTAATCCCAAACGGACCAATGTATCGGGGTGCTAGCTTACCCTTGATTCCGAAAGGACGCATTCCATGTAGTGGAGATACCTTTAAGTACACATCATCTCCTATCTTGAATGATATGCCATGGCAACATTTATCCGAATAAGCCTTCTATCTAGACTGGGCTGCCTTCAACCTTTCTTGAATCATTTTCACTTGCTTGTCCGCCTCTTCCAATGTGTCAGGACCGAACACTTGGTTTTCACCTACTTCATGCCGGTTAAGAGGTGTAAAACACTTCTGTCCATATAAAGCCTCAAAAGGAGCCATCTTTATACTTGCTTGATAATTGTTGTTATAAGAAAACTCAGCATAAGGAAGACTCTTATCCCAACTACGTTGATATGTCAAAGCACAAGCCCGAAGCATGTCTTCAAGAATTTGGTTTACCTGCTCAGTCTGTCCATCAGTCGATGGGTGATATATTGTACTGAAATACAACTGAGTTCCTCCAACCTCATGTATTTTCTTCCAGAAGCACGAGGTAAACGAGTACCTCGATCTGACACTATCCTCTAAGGAACACCATGTGCGCAAATGATTCTTGCCATATATAACTCTGCAAGCTTCTCTCCACCATAGGTAGTCTTTACCGAAATGAAATGAGCTGACTTGGTCAATCTATCCACTATAACCCAAATAGAATCAAATCCAGAAGATCCTTGGAAGCCTGTGATAAAGTCCATTCCAATATCTTCCCATTTTCGTACTGGAATCTTAAGTGGCTGCACTAGTCCCGCGGGCTTCTGATACTTCGCCTTGACCCTTCGGCATACATCACACTATGAAACATACTCGACAATTTCTCACTTCATGCTAGACCACCAAAAACTACCCCGAAGATCATTATACATCTTTGTACTTCTAGGGTGTATTGAGTATGCTGAGTCATGAGCTTCCTTCATGATTGTGTCCTTGATCTCTTTTCGTTCTCGCACCAACAAACGGTCTCAAAACCATATGCTTTCACTCTCATCTTCTCTGTAGTCGGCTGCTTCGCCCAATTTGATTTTCTCTCAAATCTCTTTATGCCCTTGTCATCTTTCTACGCTTCTCGCACTTGGTCTTGGAGAGTAAACTTAACCTCTAACATTTCGCCATTTTCTGCGAGGTTCACATACATGTTCAACTTGCGGATTTCCTCATAAATTTCTTGTGCTTCCTTTTGAATCATCACATTGTTGACATAGAACTTCTTGCTCGGTGCATCAGCTACAACATTTGCTTTACCAGGGTGGTAACTAATGCTAAGGTTGTAGTTCTTGATCAAATTTAGCCACCTTCTTTGTTTGAGATTCAAATACAGTTGTGTGAAAATGTATTTCAAACTCTTATGATCCGAGTATATCTCACACCGATTTCCAATAAGGTAATGCCTCCAAGTTTTCAAGGCATGCACTACAATAGCTAATTTCAAATCATGTGTGGGATAGTTAACCTCATGAGGGCGTAACTATCTCGATGAATACGCTGAAACTTTCCCTTGTTGCATAAGCACGCATCCCAAACCTTGATGAGAAACATCACAATAAACGTCAAAATCTTGTTGAATATTTGCAATACCAGTACTGGACCAGTTGTCAACCTCCTCTTGAGTTCTTGGAAACTCGCTTCACAAGCTTCTGACCACTCGAACTTTTTATCCTTCTTTAACAACTGAGTCATAGGCCTTGAGATCCGGGAAAAATCTTCTACTAATACCTGGCTAGTCCAAGGAAACTGCGTATCTCTGACACATTCTTGGGTTGCTTCAAACTGAGTACTGCTTCCACCTTTTTTGGATCCATGTCAACTCCTTCGGCTGAGATGACATGTCCTAGAAAGTCCACTTGTTTCAACCAGAATCCACAGTTACTGAACTTGGCATAGAGTTAATGAGCCCTTAGCCTCTCCAAAACTACTCAAAGGTGTTTCTCATGCTCTTCTTCACTCTGGGAATAGATCAAAACATCATCGACAAACACTACAACAAACTTATTTAGGCAATCCATGAATACGCTATTCATGAGATACATGAAGTAAGATGGTGCATTTGTAAGTCCAAATGACATTATTACCAAAAACTCATAGAGACCATATCGAGTAACAAAGGCGGTCTTTGGAACATCTTATGGGCGAATCTTCAACTGGTGGTATCCTGATCTGAGATCTATTTTGGAAAATAGACATGCTCCCTTCAACTGTTCAAACAAGTCATTAATCCTTGGCAAGGGATACTTATTCTTAATAGTTGTTGCATTCAGCGCTTGGTAATCCACACACATGCGCATGCTACCATCTTTCTTTTTCACAAATAGCACAAGTGCGCCCCATGGTGATGTGCTTAGCCTAATTTAACCCTTCTCTTCTAGCTCCTGAATTTGCTTCTTTAACTCAGCTAATTCAATCGTTGTCATTTTATAGGGTCTCTTTGCAATAGGAGCAGTGCCCAGTATCAACTCAATGACAAACTCAATCTCATGGTCTGGTGGCAATCCAGGCAATTCTTCGAAAAGAGATCCGGATACCTCTTCACTACTCGAACGTCCTCAACCATTAACTCCTTGACTTTGTTCAACATGGAATCAACGTCGAGTCAAGGTGCGATCTTGGCTTGGTACTCCACAATGATCCCTTCAGTGCTTGTTAAAGTAACAGAGGTCCTAGCACAATCTACAAATGCCTTATGTTTTCTTAACCAATTCATTCCTAAAATGATATCCAAGCCTTTGGAGTTTATCAAGATAAGATTTTCTAGGAACTCTACTCCTTAACTATGACCACTTTAGGACACTTCTACCCAGTCCTTAAAATACCCGCAGGTGATTGCACTACCATTTGCAAGTTCAAACCCTCAGTTCAAAAATGATGTTTTTCAGCAAAACTCCTTGAAATAAACGAATGAGAAGCTCCAGTATAAAAAAGTATTGAACCATAATACGAGTTGATCGGGAACATACCAAGAACAACATCTGGTGCCTCTTGAGCATGCTCGACGGTGACATGGTTGACCCTGCCATGTCCTGGTGCATTAGGTGTACTCCTGGGTGTATTGAGAATGCCTCGGCCGCGTCCTGTTGTGGGTGGCTTAGCTGCAAAACCCAAGTTGAACTTCACTGGAGTGGGACCGGTGTTCTTGTTGGGACATGCAACAGCAAAGTGACCCTCTTTCCCACAACTGAAGCATGCCTTTCCAACTGTATTAGCATGATTACCTCCCGCTTCAGCTCGTGGAGTCTTATATGCATTGGGCTGAAATGTGTTATTGGTCCTTGATGGCTTGACATGCACGTAGCCAGGATGATGACCAATCTTCCGTCGTGAGCTACCCGCCCCATGGTGATTCTGTGGTGCTCTACGCTTATGATCTTCCTCCACTTCCCTCCTAGAGTTCTCCTGGAGTATATCCTTGTTGACAAGTGCTTGAAAGGTAGGAAAATCATGAGATACCAGCATGTCCTTCAACCCAGGGTTCAGCCCCTGCAAAAATTGGCAGTCTTGTCAGCTTCAGTTGGAATATCTGCCCTTCCATAACATGCCAGCTGCGTGAAACGACTCAGATATTCCGACAATGTCATATTTCCTTGAGTAAGAGCTTGGAACTCATCCCTCTTCAGCTCCATGACACCTGCAGGAACTCATCCCTCTACAACCCTTTGTCAATACATGCATGCTCCTACCTCCGCTCATTGGAGCGTTGTCAAAAGGATTGTACGGTATATTAAGCACACTATGATTTTGGGACTTCAGTTTAGACACTCTAGTTCGACTCTTGTGAGTGATTTCTTTGATGCTGACTGGACAGGCTGTAGTGACGACAGAAAATCAACTGGAGGTTTTGCTATCTTTTTTCGTTCTAATCTTATTTCTTGAAGAGCCAGGAAACAAGAAATAGTGTCAATGTCAAGTACATAAGTTGAGTACAAATCCTTGGCAAATGCTACTGCTGAAATTATTTGGTTGGAATATTTGCTTGCAGAATTGGGAAGAAAACAGCAACGCACTTCCTGTCTATGGTGTGACAATTTAGGTGCGACTTATCTATCTGCTAACCCAGTCTTCCATGCCAGAACCAAACACATTAAGATTGATTTTCATTTTGTTCAAGAAAGAGTTGCAAAGAAGAAGTTAGAGATAAGATTTATTCCTTCCAAAGATCAACTAGCAGATGGTTTTACAAAAGCATTGCCAGTCAAGTCATTTGTAGAGTTAAGGAAAAATCTTAACCTAGGATAGTTGAGACTAAGGAGGGTGTTAGAATTAGAGTCATGTACGCATGTAATCTCAACTCCCGATCTATCTCCTCCCTTAAACCTCTCGTACTATCTTCTGTAACTGCCTGTATCTCTAGCGATCGGGCATTGCTTGTAAGCCACGACAAGGTTTCTGTCATCGATCAATAAAACCTCACGCGGCTCCTCTACGGAGGAGTAGGAACGCTTCCACAAGATCAATCTTACAACATGTAGTAGATGCTCATAGGTAACTGCAGCACCACGAACAAGTCCCATGTAGGGTTTTCTATTGGTCTTGATCTAGCTTTGCTGCTGCTGACTACGCGTTCGGTTTTTCTATTGCTCTAGCTTAGCTACTAAGGAAGTATTTTGCATGCCCATATTCCAAGCAAGCAAGTATCAATAAGCTAGCTACTAAGTATTTTGAATGCACCTACATGCATGGCGCCCTGGGTCACGGGGTCATGCTAAAGCATAGCGCCTTCCCAGGGGTGTCATGCTATTGTGTCCAGACCGACGTGGCACAGTGAACGTCGATTCATGACGCCCTTGACCAGGACGTCATGTTGTTTAGCATGACGTCCTGGGCCCGAATGTCATGGAAAAGAACCATTTTGTGAAATATTTTAAAAAGAGATTCATTTTGTGCTGAACTTCATAAAAAGGGCCAGTTCTATCTTTTTCACCACCGCATGCATCGCCCTATGGGTTGTCCTCCGTGACCTCCTCCTGCATGCCTGCTATTCCCTGCTACAGCCTAGGAGCTGCCCTGATTGTCTCCATAAATTACCTTGCTTAATTAACCTGAAATTGTATTATGCTCCTAGCTAGTATACTGCATGAATCTTCAAATTGCTGAATGGATTCGATAAGGGGGTGTCGGGCATCCGGGTGCTATTTTACCTTTTGGGTGTGGCTAAACCTCAGTTGATTAACATAACATATAAAAGAGAAGAAAGAATTTTTAAAAATATATATACGGACCTCCATGTAAGATCTCACGAATATAGCGTTTCAGGAAGACTTCCTTAATTCTCAGTCGAGCCGTATTTAGCAATCTCGTTTCATTTCAGAATGAAAACCACTTCACAAGGCCATGAAACAGGTGAGTCGCGTCATGTTGATTTATAGTGCTTGATCAAGAGCAGCAGTAGCGCACGTACATCAAAACTAGCAAAGAAGCACACATGCAGGCAGCTTCATTGATCCGGGCGTACGTGCAGCTTACCGGAGCGCGCTCTCTCTCTCTGTGTACGTGGACTGGTAACTTGCGCTAGCTTGGGCTGGATCAATTTGATCGAGCCGCCTAGATCGGAACAGCTCTCGCTATCTACGGAACGTCTCGCAACTTGCTGATCTAGAAAATGGAACGTCTGGTAAGAGTATGTACCTTCCCGATCAAGAGGTCGCTCCCATGCTGCTGTCGATGCTCCGTTCTCCTGCCTTCGTTTAACTGGTCCGCTCGTGCACCGTCAGCTCCTTTGCCGCAGCCGTCGAGCACCAGGCCGTAACCATGGAGAGGAAATAGAGAGGAGATGGATGGGGTGGTGGAAGCCAGTGGAGCCTAGTGTGGAGCGCCTTGGCCGGAGAACGAGAGGTTCACTGTGTGTAGCGGCGGCGTCGCACACAAGAGGAGAACGAGAGAAAATGTGGTTTCTAGGGTTAGGGCGCTCGGTCTCCTGGCTTTGTCTCAGATCCACGGTAGGAATTCTCTAGTAGTTGGGCTGGCCCGAAAACACTTAAATCGGCCCGAAATTATTTGGTCAAAAGGGACATATGAGGGGCCAAGGCAAGATGGCCGAAATCCGCCGATCTTTTTTCCGGCCGAAAATCAAAAACTCATCGTGGCTCCACGGATGGATTGACAGCGTGCGCGGGCATAGTTATCAGTTGTGTGGCAATGTTGGTATGGCCAATGCATAACGCCATGATGATGCCCTGCATGCCATGTAGTATCGGATGTCAGGAAAATAGATTAGGATGAGGAAGCGGTGTCCTTTACAGGAAGCGGGTGCTTGGAGAGAAAAAGTGTGGTCCAGTGTAAAAAGTTGAAAATTTTAAAGTGCAGAGTAGAGATGCATGTATGCTAGAGTCTCTACTTTCTATTCCTTGATGCATTAGAAAGAAAGAAAATTAATATTGGTGCCTCAAACTACTTTTTCTCAATCGATTAGCTTAAACTCTTGGTTTCAACAAGATAAAAATTAGCAAACATGTTTTAACATGTTCATGAATTTAAAAGTATTTTTTAAAAAAAATTAATGTTCCTAGAATGTGATCATGAATTAGAAAAAGGTAAAAAGAAAATTTAAAAAAGAAATGGAGAAGGAAACCAGGAGGAAAAAATAAAACAAGGAACAAAGGAAACCCGAAACAAATCAAAGAAAACCATGAAAAAATATAACGGGAGACCAAACTGGAGGAGCATTAACACCTACTATCTCGGCTTGGTTTAGTGGACTAAGCGTTAAATAAGAACTACTGCCTCTGGGTTTACTAGTTCCCCCAATATTTAGGGTCATATTTTGATCATGATTTTAACTAATAAAATAGAAGTTATATGTAACAAAAATAATATCATTTGAAATTACATTCAAATAAAAAATCCAACAGTATAATTTTTGGTGATGTGCATTAATATGTTGCTAGTCAAATCTATGGTCAAAATTTAAACCAAAATACGATGGGCACTAATAAGTCGAGACGCAGGTAATATTTAGCAAGAGCTCCTATGTGATGTGAGAGTCATGTCTCGCTTATTGCGATACCGAGTATCATCTTGCCTGTAGCGACCGCTAGAATGGGCCGGCACAATAACGTTTAGTTGGTTCAGAGGGAAGGTTCTATATATATACACAGCACCAACTGGTTTTGGGAACCTTTCACCCGATTTTGGAAAGGTTCCTATAGGATTTTACTCTTTTTTTCCTTCGGATTTTTTTTTACCACTCTAGATTTTCCTCATTTTCCTTATGCCACTCTTAGTTTTTCACAATGTATCACAAATTGCTATGTGCTGCAAAACAGTGAAAGTGCAAAAAATTGAGTAGCAAAACTGCAAAAACGAGGATAATATGGTCTTTTCCCTGTTGTCTTTGGTCAAAATATACATTGACATGTCAAATTTTAGAGTGGCATAAAGAAATGGACAAAAGCTAGGGTGGCAAAAAAATCCCTTTTGATGTGGCTTTTTTTATCGGTTTTATTGGTTTCCTTTGGGGATTTTTAGGTCATTTTTCCTTTTAACTTTTATTTTAAAATACATATCAACTGTTTAAGTACACATTAAGCATTTTTTGTATACATGGTGAACATTTTTCAGATCATGTTAACATTTATACGAATCCATGTTGAAACATTTGTCAAATGTACATTGAACATTTTTCTGTATATATGTTAAATATTTTTCTGATACAAAATGAACATTTTCCAAATACATGTTGAAAACTTGCCAAGTGCCTATTTTAGATTTTTGTCCACTCTATTTTCCTCAATGGATACCTTCTCCCCTTTGGTTTTTATCCACTCCCTCTCAACTTTCACCTTCTCGAATTGTATCTCCATGAACCCAATACCTTTCTTCCTTCTTTTTCATCCTTCATTTCATGACCCTTGGCACTTAAAGCCTCTTTCTTGGAGATTATCTACATGAACGGGGCCAAAAATGAGACCACCGCCGCAACATACTTTGCCCTATATGCTTCCACTTCCTCCCCTCATCTTACATTCTTAAGAAGTTGGTCCCAATTCTCTCAACATGCAAGGTGTCCACCTCAATGTCCCACTAAGCATCATATATCCTATCCACCTAAGCAATTTAGCCACGTCAGCAATCCACTCACAAGTAAATGAATCATTGATGCAAAAAAAATTAATGCAAAATTTCTCTCTTTCATGAGTAGCCATCCACTGGTCAGCGAAGCGAGCTGTTGCTTCCTTTCGCCTTCCACAGAAGACGTACGTTGTTAGCACTCGCGAACCATAAAGATCCACTAGCACCAGCCTGAGCCCATTGCCCCCCACCACGGCGAACCATAAAAGTCCACCAGCATTTCCTGAACTGTCTTCATTCCCCACTCCTCTCTTGGTCCCTCCATCTTCATCTCTTCTGATCTCGCTGGCGGCTACCATGCGGCGCAATACGACTCCGCCCTCACCTCATACCGTCCATGTGTGCCTTGCCGCCGGGTTAGTGGTTTCCTACGATCTACCGCCGCGTCGTGCTATCCACCTACGGCTGCAGAGCGGATCCTGTGCACGCGGCCACGCCTTGCCCGGAGAAGTCGCTGTCGTCCCCTCTCCATTGCTCGCGTGGAAGATGGGAGGAGCCCCGGGCTCCAAAAGGTGGGAGGTCGGGTTTGTATTTTTGATTTTTTGCCTTCAGGACGGAGTTCCAATTTAACAGGTGAATCTCGAATCTTAATTCCTTTCAGTGACTCCTGCGATTGGTGGCTATGGTGTTCCGTTCGGTAATAAAATTACTCAACATCAGATTGTATATCACACCCCTACTCGCCAATCGCCACTGGAGGCCGCGCCCAAGAATAAACCATCCCCGGCGGCGGCGAGGCGCTGGAGGAAGCAGGCGACGCACCAGGAGGCGTGACCAATGGAGAATAGGCGGCTGCACACATTCCTTCTGTACTGGCAGGGTGTTCCTCACGGCTGCAGCAACTACCAGCCCATGCAAAGTATCGTTACCACTGCCAGCGTGAAGTCCAGGTTATGACTTATGACAGATGACCATCGTCTCCATGGACTCTCCCTTCCCCATCACAATCTTTTGTAGTACAACTTATGGAGATGTAACTTTTGATTAAAAATGGTGTCCTGCAGTATCGTACAACATGTTTTGATGTGCTTTCACCAATATGTTGAATTAATTTCACCAATTATGGCTATATCAACATGTATCACAAATTTCTGCTGGGTACTCACTATATATTTTTATGCAGCAGTAGAGACAAGAAACTAGAAAACCTTCCAGGACAAGGGGAGTAATGTCAATACGAATAATATATATCAAGGTACTATGCATCAGTCTAAAAATTGACCCGTCACTTAGGAATTAACCAACTCACCATACTATCCTGTTAATACCTTCCTCACAGTGCTACAAATTTTCGAGCATGTTGGGCAGTATCAGGCTTTGCTACAGAGAAGATACATGCCAGTTACCTAGATTGTAACTGAGGAACATTCTCATGCTTATTTGTGTTCTCAGTGGTACTAAACTGCATTATATCATCATGTGGGACTACATGTATTTGTGTGAGCTCTGCTTATATAATCTGCACATTTTCTGAATATTTTTCTGAAGTTTGCCGTCCTACCATTCTGTTAATGTTTGGTCTGTTTGTATTGTCAATTATCTATGATCCATGTATTAGTAGTGGATTGTGTTGTTTCATGGACAAGTTATGCTTATGTTAACCATTTTGGATCTCCGGCCTGCACAAAAAATCCAGTGCAATCGTCCAAGTTGCCTGAAAATTTTAAACAATTCTTGCTTTGTTGTGTGAATTTTAAGATAATCTTTGAAGAGTTATAGGAATTTGATCTTATCTCTATATACTTTCTCAAATTGTTCATTGCTGAAAGAAAATGGTATAACACATGCGTGAGGGTTTTCTGTTTACCTGTGAATATGTGCTATCATGTGAAGTTTTTGCATTCCAGGGTGACACTGAAATCTGAATGCTTTAAATATGTAGGAAATTTTATTCTAATCAGTTGTATTAGCACCAATAATTGTTGAATCAATGCTTATTTGTGAAATCTATCATATCATTTCATTAATTTTATTCTTCCATATGTTGATATTACTCCAAAAATCCGCTACAAAGTCCCGCAGCAACGCGCGGGGCATCATCTAGTTCTTGGAAAATGTTCCGCCTGTGCAATCCCATCTTCACTTGGCTCAGCATCTTCATGCACTTACGCAGAATGGGGTCTTGAGTTGGCATCATTGGTCTTTATCTTCTTGCTTGCAACATTGGGGTACTTGAGTGCTCCAATGAGATCCATCCACGTCTTTGCCTTGTTCAACTTAATCCAACAATGAGTCATAATAAAGGCCTTGCCCTCATTGTTCTTGTACAATGTCACCGCCAAGTTCAACTAGCAAGTGAAATTCATGTCAACAACTTGCTTGCCGATGTGCGCCTAGGTGTGTGGTTCGTTCGCGGGTCCTAGTGTCCACTTGCCGGCGTGGTTATCCGCCAGAAGCCCCTATCTCTTCCCAAGATGTAGGGGAGGAAAGGGAAAACTGGTAGGATGTACAATAGGGTAGGTTTAGGGGTGTTTTGCTTTATTCATTTCCGACAAGTATGGAGAAATAGGGGGCGGGGGGCGCTTGGAAGATGCCCTCACGGCCGAGTCACTGAGTCGGTATAAAGTACTAGAAACACAATATCATTTTATATTGATGGGGAATTTTTTTGGGGAGGGGGGGCTAGTGAGGACGAGTAGGGATGTTTAGGGGTCCTCTTCGGAAACAACTTTTGTCAGTTCCTCTATTTCAAACATGTAGGGGAATGGTAAAGACCGCCCTTGAGATGTCATCGCGTTCGAGTTACGACTGTTAGAGTTGTGTCGAATATTATTGTACAAAGGTAGGTTACAGTTGGACTCTGAGTTGTACGGTGTGTAGATAGGATATGGAGTCGTGTCCAAGTAGGACACTTGTATCCTAGGCCTCTCATATATAGTAGGGGTAGACACACGATGTAACCTATGCCAACATAATAGCACGGGCACGCGGGGGAGCTGGCGGCATGTGTTGGCGCCCGAGCGGCCGGGGTGCGGTATTGTAGCGGTCTCATGGGGAGGAGCGCCGATAGTCAGGCCCCGGGGATGTAGCCATGATGGTGAACCTCGTTAACAAATCTCGGTGTCGTGCTCGTGTGATTGCTTGGTCCTCGGATGATCTACAGTATGCCTCGGATTTATTCTAACAAGTGGTATCATGAGCAAGGTTCGATATTTGAGATTGCAGAATTGTTGATCTAGAGGAGAGCGAGAAAGACCGGCTGCAGATGAGCACGTCGAGCGTGCGGGACGTCGGGCAGCGATCGGAGATTGTCGCGTGAGAAGCGTCGGAGGCAGCAGAGCAGTTGTCAGCAGCGAGATTGGATCAAACAAAGGCGGCGGTGATACGCGTCCACTGAAGCGGCGGCAGATCGATCCGATCCGAAGTAGTGCAAGCGGCGGCATCGTACCCGGGAGACTTGACCAGGACAGCAGAGGCTCGACGCGGTGATAGCGGCGAGGCGTGCCGTAAGCACGGGACACAACGACAGGCCAAGGCACTGGTGGTCAGACATGTGTGGTCAGACAAATTGTGCAAGGGGTGCTGAAGCAGTGTTGACGAGTACCGGATTCAAGTTGGTGACTGGGTCTACCGGTGCCGGATATGGACAGGAGTTGACCATGGAGAAGCTGAGAAAGTGGCGGAAAGTCTGAAATTGTCAAAAGCGGAGAGAGTACATGGCCATATATTATGTGGTGTTCAGTGCACATGGCAAAGTGCAGTTGACAAGTACAGAAGGAGGCGGAGTGTTATAGCTGTGGGAAATGTCAGAGACTATCCAAGAAAAAGGTGAGACAACTGCGAATTTGACTCAGGATGACACAGGGCGACGGTGAAATTCCTTTATGTTTCAGACAGACGGTCAAGAAAGAGCGGTGACATTGAGTTCAAGTAACTCTTATATGTGGCGTTCAATATGTGAGTTGTTCACTTTCACGCAGACAGTGGTCGGTGTGTGATGGCGTTGAATGGATACTCCGGAAGTTGGGAGCACAAAGTAGAGTAACGAGAATTTAATTTTGCTTGAGTGTTGACTGTGAAGAAGATGAGAAGGGACTACAGTTGCAGGTGGAGTCACATGGAGTCTTGGGAGTAGCAGCGCTGCTCATGGTGTATCTCAAGTCCAATGTACACGGAGGTTCAACGCACGGATGAATTCAAGGTGGTGAAGAATATTCGCCAAGGTGGAGTTTGTTAGAGTTGTGTCGAATATTATTGTACAAAGGTAGGTTACAGTTGGACTCTGAGTTGTACGGTGTGTAGATAGGATATGGAGTCGTGTCCAAGTAGAACACTTGTATCCTAGGCCTATCATATATAGTAGGGGTAGACACACGATGTAACCTATGCCAACATAATAGCACGGGCACGCGGGGGAGCTGGCGGCGTGTGCTGGCGCCCGAGCGGCCGGGGTGCGGTATTGTAGCGGTGTCATGGGGAGGAGCGCCCATAATCAGGCCGCGGGGATGTAGCCATATCGGTGAACCTCGTTAACAAATCTCGGTGTCGTGCTTGTGTGATTGCTTGGTCCTTGGTAGATGGATGGAGCGTCTCGGATTTATTCTAACAACGACAAAGTACCAGAAAGACCGCATTATCAATTTATCAACCTTAAGAGATGGTTTGGTTGATACCCAAAATCAGCTCAGATTTATCACTTTGTACTGATAATAACTAGAAAAACACTTCAAAACAACCGACTGATCGCTGGCCCACGTTAGCCGTGTTCACTACCGTCGGATTCGATTTTGATCGGACGACGAACAGCGCCCCCACGCACGCATGGTAGACACACGGACTTGCAACACCACCCAAGTTGCATTGGCAACACGGCTAAGCTATGACCTGCAGCAGCAACCCGACTCACACATGACAGGCACATGAACTTGCGGTACGGCTCAAGTTGCCATGGCAACACGGCTCGTATTCACACGAATCTTAATGTAAGATCAATGACATATAATTTAGATGTGCAATACTTATAGCACATTTTTAGCAAAACTGCGTTAATAATCAAGAGAAATTCCCGGCAAAACCGCATCTCGCACAAGTGACAAGACGAGCTCGATGCTCCGTCGCCGTGCGCGCGCTCGCGCTCACGCGTGCCGCGGGCCACAGCGAGGCATGGGGGGCCGCAGGAGGCGGCGTCACGAGGATCCACCGGAGCGCGGCAGGAGGAGCTCCCTCCCTGCCACTTTCACCAACCCGGCCAAAAGCACCCGACACCAATTCCGCTGCCTCCGAAAGACGAAAGACGGAGACCCACCGTATCAGCCAACTCTGGCGCCTGAAAAGGCTGCAGCAGTACTCTAGCACCTGCACGGCTGCACCTGTTCTGTCTTCAAAGGCGACCCAAAACCTTTTCTCCGTGCAACGAATGAACAAGAGTTCGCCTCTCTCTGTCCACCACAACAAACCTCTCCCGTAATAGCACCAGAGAATTTCACTTGAAAATATTGTGTCAATTTAATTTCAGGATCTGTTAACTGAAACTGAAACAGAGGACAACAACAGGAGGACAATTGACCAGTACCAGCAGAGGCGGGGGCGGGGACGAGGATTGGAGTAGCAGCCGTCAGCAGCAGAGGTGGGGGAGGGGATTGGGGGGCGTCGGTGTCTCCCACCACCACCACCACCAGCCGGCAGCCGGACCAGCGCGGCAGCGGTGAGCGGCGGAATCGGGGGCGGTGAGCTGTGTCTTGGGTGGCGACGGTCCTGCTCATGGGTAGGCAACGGAGTTCTTGCTCGTGGGTAGGCAGCGGGGGTCCTGCTCGCGGCGGGCTAGTGGGCGGGCTCTTGGGTGGCGCAGGACCTGCTCGTGGGCGCCGCATTGTGCATGGAGGAATTCGATGGCAGCTTGCCGTGGCGACGTGCGGGGGACGGGCAGAGGGCAAAGGAAGAAGATAGAGGCCTATTTTTCAGAGGTTTAAGACTACGAGAACTTTTTTGCAAAATATCATTTGTACTGCGCCCGCATCATGCTTTTTTCGGACGGAGGGTGTAGTAGGGAATTTCATTCATACAGGAAAAGAAAAGGAAAGGGGTGGAGTGGAATTGGTGGCCGAGGGTGGGGATAACCGGGGAGGGGTGGTGGACGCGGGCGAGGGCGACGCGCATGCAGACGAAGCGATGGAAGGCCGGGCACAATAGTGGTACTGTCTTCTCCGGCGACCTCCCGCTGGCGGTGTGGAGCAGCGCGCCAGCGTGGTCGCAGCGCAGGATCTGTTGTACATGAACTGGTTCCTTGCGGGGCTGGGCGGTGACGACAGGCTCGGGATCTCCATTTCCGGATGCTCGGTCGATGGATCTATCTCTCTCTTCCGCCTTTTTGGGGGGCACAACCGGGAGCACCCGCCACCGGGCTGCAGGGCAACCATGAGCCAGTTGTCGGGCGCCGCCGCTCACGGTAGATCAAAGGAGGGAGGGATCCACAGGGAGGGGGTGGTACAATGGAGTATCTGGCGGCTAGATACGAGGGGATCGGGAGGAGATATACTAGAGGTGTGGTGTTGACCTCGGGACGTAATCAAATCACAAAATGAACTGCCCGTGAAATTAGTTTACGCGGCTGACCACGCGGGCGCCACACCCTACGGTGCAGTGCCTAGCACGGGGGCGTTGCACCTTTGTCCACCGTGGCAGCCCATGGGCCCGCACCCAGCAGTGCAACGCCTCCGAGCTAGGCGCCACACTTGTAATGTGGAGCGCCTAGCGCTCGGGTGCTGCACTGTGACTTATCCATCCGCGGCGGCCCTCTCCTCCCCCACCCACCCCATTGCACCATCAGTTACAGAAACAGAAGAAGCCGCGGCGGCGACCCTCTCCTCTCCCCCTCTCAATCCCCTCTCCCAAATTCTTCAGATCTGACGATTTGGTCCGTTCATTCTTTCACCAATCCATCCTAGAAGGTATTCTCCTCCGATCCCCTTCTTTCTATCCATATAATGTATGCTATTTTGAAGATTTTTTGGGGAACCCTTGTTTGCTTTGATTAGATTAGAATGTTGCATGTATTAGAATCTTGCATGTATTAGATACCTAATTTTGCAACCCTAGTTTAGTTGATTTTATTGAAAAGATATGGTTTGGATACATAGGTTGACATGTTATTTCTATGGAAAAAAATATTTGTATTGAATCTTGCATGAAGTAGGCCTAGTTTAGTTTATTTGTGTTGAAATTATATTCGTGTTGACAAGAATGCTTTGAATACATATGCTTTGAATTTTGCATATAGTAGGCGTACTTTAGTTTATTTGTATTCAAAAGATAATCGTGTTGACAAGAAAGCTTTGTTTCAAATTGTTAGGATGGTTTGGCTTCTCGATGATCACTGGGACAAACAACACCGGTCGTACGCTATGTCGATGGAGCAGCGGGTAATAATGAAAGTGGTCGGTGTTATGAATTTCGTGTTTATTTCAAACACAAATGCCCCATATGTAATTTTATGATTTGTTTGTTTGTAGGAGCTTGCACCTCTGAAGCTTCGGTCTCACGGGGTCAACCTTGGGTGGATGCGCTATGATGAGCGGTACACACCGGATGTAAGGGAGACAGGACTTCTCCCTTTCATTCAGTTGGTCAGCCGGTCAACGCCACCCAACAATGCTGCAGCAATCACCGCGCTTATTGATCATTGGAGGCCGAAGACACACAGTTTCCATCTTCGGACCGGGGAGATGACCGTGACGCTCCAGGATATTGCTATGATCACCGGTCTTCCTATCGATGGGAATCCTCTATGTATGAACACCGATTCTGATGGGTGGCGCGCGCAGATGCATGCCCTTATCGGTATGGTTCCTCCGAAGCCTCGGGAACCAGAAGCAGAAGACAAGAAGAAGGAAAGAGTCGCAGCTGGTGCTCCTTTCACGTGGATTACATGGCACTTTGGTACTTTCCCTGAGGAAGCTAATGAGGACACGGTCAAGACATATGCTCGTCTCTACATGTGGTACGTGATATCCAGGACTATGTTTGCTGATGGCACAAGCAAGAATGCTCCATGGATGTGGCTGAAGGTGTTGACCGTCTTCGATAGCAAATGGAGTTGGGGTTCGGCGACACTGGCTTACTTGTATAGACAGATACGAAGTTGTTTCTTTTTCACTTCATTGCTACATTATCAATGCGATCTTGCTGTTAATTCAACCATGTTCTCTTTTATGTGCAGTTGGACGAAGCCTGTTGTAGGCCATCTGGAGGTATTGGTGGTTGTATGCTCGCACTTTCCATATGGAGCTGGGAGCGTTTGCCGGTTGGACGACCGAAGACCGTGAAGTACGAGGATTGGGACGACAAAGACGACCCACTACGGCTCCCCACTTGGGCTTAAAGTGGGATGTGTTAAATGAGACGACGGATGATCCCTCGGTCATGTACAAGTTGTACAAGAGCGAGCTGGACACGATCACGCCTGAGCAGGTGAATCAACATTGCATAAGTGATTATCATGCTTCTATCGTAACTCGATATCAATTTTGCATTCTCTCCCATTTTGCAGGTGGAATGGGAGCCGTATGGAAAAGGAGAGTTTTGGTAACCCTATAGAGTTCAGGCTGAACCCGATGTGCACTAGGGATAGGGATCTTTGGCATATGCGCTGCCCACTCATATGCAACTGGGCGGTTGAGCTTCACCTGCCACATCGGGTGTTCCGCCAGTTTGGTTTGTTCCAGCCACACCCGCCGGAGTGGGAGGACATGGACAAGTTGCTACACACGTAAGA
Source organism: Triticum aestivum (assembly GCF_018294505.1). NCBI lineage: Eukaryota > Viridiplantae > Streptophyta > Magnoliopsida > Poales > Poaceae > Triticum > Triticum aestivum. The sequence continues at coordinate 106,280,311 of NC_057811.1, forward strand.
TATAATTAACCTTGAGCACTTAGCGGCTTCTTGGCGGTTTCGATGGTAGTAATATTCTGTTTCTAACTTGTAGGTGGATAGGAAAAAGCAGCGGAAGATCAAGGATTGGGCCAAGCATCACAGGAAGTATGTCATACAGTTCACGCTTAGTGTGGAGCAAGCTAGGGCTGGAAAACGAGCCCAGCTTCGTGAGCACTGCCCGATCGCGTTCAACAACTATCTCACATGGTTTCTTGCAAGTACCCGTATGGAGGTATGCAAGTCGACATATGCTGAGGAGATTTTGGAAGATCCCACCGTTTTTGATGAGCTAGCCCAGCACCAGTACAACGCATTAGTCAGGAAAGGCAACTCAGTGATCCCTTCAGCTCCGATGATGAACTTTGTGGTATTTTCCCTTTTTGCTTTTCCATTCGCACTATTCACATCTTCGCTTGCCTAACACGTTAATACCGTTTCTGTTTATAGCGTGCCCAGATCAAGAAAGTAGCTGATGAGACCGAGACTATTCTGGAAACAACCCCGGTTGGCAAAAGCGATGGGGAAGGTGCACTTCGGGCATTCATTAAGGTTCACATCTCCTTCAAACTAGCACTTAACATGTGTTGCTATGTTCGATGTCTTATTCACTTGTACATGTTGCAGCGCCAGGGCCAAAAGTTAAGGCGGCTATCAAACCTTTTCGGTTGTTGTGACCCCGAGTATGTATCACCAGAACGGTCTAGGTCGGCAACACCATCAGATCCCACTTCGGGCCAGGGCCATGGTCCTTTGGAGGATGAGGATGTGGGTGTGGTCACCCAAGAGGTATGGCATGAGCATGTATCCAATTGTTGATGCATTGCTAACTATATCCTCACACACGGTCTTTCCATATCTTTTGTTGATGCATAGGTTGCTGATGATATGACCTTGGGGACGTACCAGGTTCGGTCTGCATACGAGTTAAAGCCTAGGAAGGGAATCAACAAATACACACCTGAAGACTTCACCCAAAGAGGCAAAAGGACGGTCGGCACCTCGCGGATGGCGGCTTTGGATGACTATTTGGATGACGATGCGGATGACGTGGAGGAACCGGAGCCGGAGCCGGAGCGGGTTGCTCTTCCTAGGAAGGCGAAGAAGATAGCCAGCAAGAAGGGGGGAGGAGCCAAAAAGCGATCAAGGAACTAGTCATCGTCCTCTATTTGTAATGTTGAACTTGGAGTGGTGGTAGCTTTTCGTAATGTGGAACTTGTTATGTCGTTGAATTTGGAGTGGTGGTAGCTGTATGTTGAACTTGAAGTGGTGGTAGCTCTATGTTGAACTTGAAGTGATTGTATGTGTTATTAATGTTGAACTTGTTGTGATGGTCACTCTAGGAAATGCTGTCTTTGTTGAACTTAAATATCCTCACTGTTTTTTCTACGAAATGTTGAACTATGCCTGAAAATGACCCAGTTTGAGTGACAAAAAAACACTAAGTGTTTGTGTGGCGCCTAGCAGGGAGGCGCAACACTCTACAGTGCAGCGGCTAGCTCGCAGGCGTTGCACTGTACAGTGTGGCGCCTCACTGCTAGGCGCCACATAAACACTTAGCGAATTTTTGGCCCAAACTTGAGGCAAACTTTCTTTTGCTCTCTGGATAGCTGTACATAGGCGTGCAACGCCTCCGAGCTAGGCGTCACACCCAGCAGTGCAGCACCTAGCTCTGAGGCGTTGCACGCCTGTGTACAGCTATCCAGAGAGCAAAAAAAGCTTGCAAGTGACAGACCAGTGCAACGCCTAGCACGAAGGCGCCACACTGAGCAGTGCAACACCCAGGCGCTAGGCATTGCACTGCTCAGTGTGGCGCCTCCGTGCTAGGCGTTGCACAGGTCTGTATCTTGCAAACTTATTGATTCTCTCTGGATAGGTCTACACAGGCGTGCAACGCCTCAGAGCTAGGCGTCACACTCAGCAGTGCAGCGCCTAGCGCCTGGGCGTTGCATTGTACAGTGCATCGCCTCTGAGCTAGGCGTTGCACTTGGACTTAGAGAATTTTTTGGCATATGCACAGATAGTACGATGATGTGAAGTAGGATTGATACATAGGAAGCAAACAACTGTGAAGACAACATATGCACAAAGTACTTCACGACACATACTAGTTCATAACACATAGTACTTCAACTTGAGGAGTAGTTCATACAACCAAATTTAGGAGGAAATACATAGTACTTCACGACACATAGTAGTTCACAACCAAATCGAGGAGGAGGCATAATAGTTCATGACACATAGTAGTTCACAACCAAATCGAATAGCATAGTTTAGAGGATAACACGATCATCGTCCACAAGCAAGTTGAAGATGACATAGCTCTATTGCGTAGAGCAAGGCCCCTTTCCCTTATTCTTCTTCCTCTCTTCTTCCTCTTCCTCCTCCCTTTGCCTTATGAGGTGAGCCTCCTTAACCACCCTCTCCATGAATATCTGATTCTCCCTCTTTTTTTCAGCTGCAATTGCCCAAAGCTTCATGGTTCTTTCTTCAAAATCCTTTTTGACGCTTCTTCTGTGCCTCCTCACATTTCCTCACCAGCGCTTGCTCCCTAGCACGCATCGCATTTGACGCTCTCTCTTTTTCCTTCCTCTTCTGCTCAAGCTCCTCTTCCTTCTTCTTCTTTAGTGCGTCTGCATCCTCCTCTCTAAGCTTCTTCGCAGCCTTCTCCCACCATCCCGCCATCTCATCTTCGCCATCCTCCTTCATTGTTGGTTTGTTGGGTTGGGAAGCCGCCATACCTACAATGAGTGAAACATAATGGTTAGTAAATACAATAAAAACAAATGGAAGAACATGTACAACAAGAACATATGAAAAACAAGAACATATGAAACATTATAGTTAGTGAGCAACATACGGAAATGGTCCATCTCTATAACGACCTTGCCCTTGTCCATCACCACGGCCAAGTCCACCACCAAGGCCAAGACCATCACCAAGGCCAAGACCATCACCACGGCCAAGACCATCACCATGGCCAACACCACCACCATGAGCTCTACCACCACCACGAGCTCTACCACCACCACGGACTCTTGTAAGTCCTAGTTGCCGACCTCTTTGTTGCCTAGATCCTCTTTGTCTAACACTTGGTTGGCTTGGCACTTGTTGGCTACCACTTGGTTGGTTTGGCACTTGTTGGCTACCACTAGGTTGGCTACCACTTAGTTCCCCTGGCACTTGTTGGCTACCACATGGTTGCCTTCGCACTTGTTGGCTACCTCTTGGTTGGCTTGGCACTTGTTGGCTACCACTTGGTTGGCTCCCTTATGTAGCTCCTTGTTGGCTTGTGCTTGTATCATTTTTCTTGGACCTTTTCCTTGGTTTCGTACACTTTCTTTTTTTTGTGGCCATGACCTTTGCACTCCCCACAATAGGAGCTCTCACGAGGCTCTTGGAATTGGTCGTTGCCCGCTTCGCGGCAGCCACCATGGCCCCATCCGTCCATGTCGCCTCTAAGACGCTTTGTCTTACGTCTACCCCGTTTAACAACCTTCAACTCTGGATCCGGCCATAGTTGAACTCCATGGTACTCCGACCATTGTGATTGGTCAAAGTATGGGTGAAAGCGGGGAGCCCATGTTTTCTTGACCGTCATGATTGAGAACTTCGACTCCCTCACGGTGCGTGGGTGATTGATGTCCACATTCCTAATGCGACCGGCGGTATACAAGTGTGAGCATGGGAGATGAAGCAACAATGGCCTCCCACAAGAGCAATCACATTGTGTTAGCGACACCTTGAAAGCCCGACCTCCATGTTGGCGGCCATCGTTTGTGGTTCCTCCTGGCTCTTTCACTTCGTACTTCCACTCTTCGTTGTCATATAATATAGCTTCTTCTGAGTCCGCCTTCCATGATTGAAATTCTAACCATTCATCAACCTTGGGTGGGAACTTGTACTTGTACTTGTGCGGGTTCTCACACGCTATCTGTGCATTTGTCCATCGAGTACTTTAGAAAGTACGCATTCATCTTGTCAAATGTGTATTGAACTATTGCCGTCACGGGTAATCCACGTGCACCTTTGAGCACCCTATTGAAGCATTCGGCCATATTGCTTGTCATTTGACCGTATCTCCGGCCATCTTCATCAAAAGCACGTGCCCACTTGTTCCGGTATTGAATGTGCCTATTGAGAAAGTCTTGACCCCCGGGATCTAGTTTTTTGTGTGCGAGCAATTTATTGTACAAAGTGGCAAACTGCTTGTCGGAGAAAGCGAGACAACAATCTTGAAGATCATCGGCCAACTCCTTAAGGCCACATGCCCTATAGAAGTTCGAACAAAAGTGCCTCATGCACCATCGATGGTGCAACGGAGCATGCCCGGGAATGTCAATCTCCACCGCGTTAAGAATTCCTGGATGCCGATCCGATATGACACAAATTTCCCTTTGAGCGGGTAACACCTTCATCCTCAAAAGACGCAAAAACCACTCCCAGTTGTCATTGTTCTCCACCTCAACCAAAGCAAATGCCAATGGCAACACCCGGTTATTGGCATCACTTGCTATTGCAACCAACAAGGTGCCCTTGTATTGTCCGGTCAAGAACGTGACATCAATGGCGATGACGGCCTACAGTGTTCGAAAGCCCTCATGCATTGCTCGAACTCCCAAAATGCATGGCCAAATACTCGGACTTTCCTTCCTTCATGAACCGTTGTTTGGTGCCCATGAGGCTCGACCACATGAACCATGCCCGGGTTAGTCGCGGCCATGGCTAACAACAACCTAGGGATTCGGTTGTATGCTTCCTCCCAAGTACCATACAACATCTTAAATGCGGATTGCTTCGCCTTCCATGCCTTGCCGTACTTCACCTTGTAATGAAAGATGGCTTTCACAAGGTCAATGACATGTTGGACGCTCATTGTTGGAAGTGTGGATATTGAGTTGGAGAGCCTGTAAGCAATGAAATCGGACGTGAGCTGTCTGTGGTCTTGGGACACAATCTTGCCATCCACCCTTTTTCCTTGGCACATGTGAGTTGGCACACAACTCACTACGTGACAAGTGGGACCTCCTTTCCATGGTCTTGCACGCACAATCCACGGACATATTTCATCTTCACATGCACATGCAACCGTGTAGCGCACATTGACGTCTGAGTTCACCACCTTGTGTGGACGATAATGCGTAACCGAGTACTTGTCGAGCCACATCTTCAATTCCAAGAAGATTTCGAACTTAGACCCTTTAGCAATCCGGTTCTTGTCGTCTCCCAAATCACGGTGAGAGCTTGGCCTAACCCCAAGAGATATACATTGGCCACCATCTACCATGGCTTCATCCGCGAGACTAACATCCTTGAACAATGTAGTCCGATGATCCCGACCGAATACCTTCTCGAAAGCTTCGGCCTCCTTCACCGTGAACCCCTCCGCATCAACTTGTTCATCGGGACCATCGTCATCCGAGTCCGATGCATATGCATGGGAAAAAGGGATGGAATGGTCCATTGTCTCTTGCAAATGATATTTGTCGAGATCACCCACATTGTTGTCATGGAGATCAACTTCATTGTCATCGTCCGCATACTCATCATTCTCCTCTTGCAAAGCTTCATCTTGGTTGTTTGTAAACGGGCTCAATGTTGGCCTCACTTCTTGGGTCAAAAGAGGTTCAACAATTTCATCTCGCTTCAAGGGTGGGGGGGCTACTAGGAGCCAAAGGGGAGGGGTTCCGGTTCAAGTCCAAATGCAAACTTGAATCAACCTTCTTCGTTGCAAATAACTCAAGAGCCTTGTCTAGTGATTCGGCCACCGTTTCCTTGTATGCAACCCAACGTTGCTCCGAGTTGACACGCATTGTCTTCCAATGGATGTGCATTCCAAAACCTACATTATGCCTTCCCTCCAACTCAACGATATCACTAGGATCCATCCAATTCAAATCTTTCCTCACTTGTTGCAAGAGCTCCGCATAGCTAGGACTACTATCAAACACCATGTCAACCTCATCCGGGTCCGGTTCAATATTGCCTTTCAAGAAGGCGTCTTTGTCCCCATGATGTACAAACACACATGTTCTTCCCATCCCTATAAGAATTCAAACAACACAACGTAACATTGCTTCCATGAGTACTAATCCAAGGATTAACATGGAATACAAACCCTAAAATATATATCAAACAACAACCCTAACCCTAACCCTAACCATAACCCTAACCCTAACCATAACCCTAGCCCTAAACCTAACCCTAGCACCAACATAAGAACACCCATAAGAATAACCCTAACATACTAACAAAGCCTAATCATAGGAAATTGGCAAACAAACATCTCACATCTCCATGCAAATCTCTAGATCCAAACAAAACTAGGGTTTCCCCAAACTAGCAACAAATGAGCAATTTGATAAAATTACTTGGATCAAAACAAGGGGATCGGAGAAGATTACCTTGAGGAAGAGTTTGACTTTGAAATCCACGGAAAAATTCTTCAAATTTGCAAGATTTGGGAGAGGATTTGAGAGGGGGAGAGAGTGGGAGAGGGGGCAAAGCTCAGGTTGGGGTGTGTGGGGTGGGGGAGTGGGGGAGGGGGCAGCCAAGTGGCTGGATAAGTCACAGTGCAGCGCCCGACCGCTAGGCGCTGCACTTTAAATGTGTGGCACCTATCTCGGAGGCGCTACACTGCTGGGTGCAGGCCCAGGAGCTGCCACGGTGGACTGGCGTGCAACGCCCCAGAGGTAGGCGTTGCACCTTAGGGTGTGGCGCCTGCGTGGCGGGCGCTACACAAAAAGGTCATTGGCGTGAAATAGTTTCATGGGCAGTTCATTCTGTGATTTGATTTTGTTGGCGGCTGGAGAGAAAGAGATGGACGGGGCGGGCTTAGGGTTAGCTTTTGTTTCTTTAATCCTTTTCTTGACAGATAGATGGGTTATCTCTTTAGATTTTGACGGGCCTTTGTGGTTTCTTGGACGGGTCAGAAAAAATGAAGTGATGGGTGCCATATTAAGCTCGCCACTACTACATAGTGGCGAGCACGAATTACAACCCGTCACTTTTGTTTTTACACAAATTTGCTGCGGAACTAAAAAATACCAGTGGTGGGCCCGTATTGCTAACCGCCACTGTTAACTCAACTAACAGTGGCGGGCTTCAGTTTATGCTCGTCACTGGTAACATTTGTCCCTCGGTAAATCTGGATATCTATTACCAGTGGTGTGCGCAAGCTGGCGCCTGCCACTGTAAGCCGATAGCAGTGGCGGGCGGATTTTTGCGCGCATCACTGGTAATTTTTAGATTATTAGTGGCGGGTGCTACATTGCGCCCACCACTAACGTGAGTTCACCTATAAGATCTTTCCTAGTAGTCCCGGTTAAAACGCAGCTAAGCATCACTACACGTTGGTTATAGGGTACTGGACATATGGCCTTGCTACTGGTTCTTGTCCACTCAAAGCATAAAGTAAAATCTAATCATGCATCCCGACTAGGAAACAGGGCCGGGCTCACAAAATTTGGGGTTGTGTGCCAAGCTATAAAATGTGGCGTATCTTCCAGTGGTCAAGCTACAAAGAAAAAATTGGGCAGAGTAATCTGAAGGAGATCACATAAAAGGTTTAAATTCCAAATCATATGTTAGTAGTGTTTTAGTAGAAATAATAAATACTTGATACCTTTTGTTCCCATTGATTATGATATCGACAGACTCATCCTTGAAGCAACAAGTGCAACTTGTGCATGCCCAGGAAAATATAAGAGAATAAAGGGTTAAAGCCAACTCTTGTAGGCTTGATAAAAGGCAGTAAACCACTTGATAAATGGCAGCAAAATATCAGAGCAAGTACACTAAAATTTGGACATCGTGTAAATTAAAACTTTGACAACATATCTACTAAAAATTGGACAACACCATCTCTGTATTTTGGTAGAACAAAGCACCGAAATTGGGACATCACATAGACTAAAATTTGCATAGCAGCAAGAATGAAATTCTGTCAGAAAATAAAATGACTTATGGACATACACAATACTTAATCAGTGGCACTCATACATCATCAACATGGCTGAATCAATGTCAAGGATGAGCTCATCGGGAGGAGGGGATCCAAGTGGCCCATTGTTTGGCTTCCAAGGCTTAAGGTGTACCAAGATGTAGAGCTTGACAATATTTTGGTCAGCGCAATCACCCTGTTCCGCAAGGAAAGACAACCCAATGAACCGCACAAGCTCCCTGACATTCCTGACGGGATAGCACAACAGGTCCTTGATGTCTACTACACAACTTTATTCTTGTAGACACGTGTTGGGCCTCCAAGAGCAGAGTTTTGTAGGACAGTAGCAATTTTCCCTCAAGTGGATGACCTAAGGTTTATCAATTCATGGGAGGCGTAGGATGAAGATGGTCTCTCTCAAACAACCCCGCAATCAAATACAAGAAATATCTTGTGTCCCCAACACACCCAATACAATGGAAAATTGTATAGGTGCACTAGTTCGGTGAAGAGATGGTGATAAAAGTGTAATATTGATGGTAGAAATATACTTTTATAATCTGAATAAATAAAAACAGCAAGGTAGCAAATAGTAAACGGGCACAAATACGGTATTGCAATGCTTGAAAACAAGGCCTAAGGTCTGTACTTTCGCTAGTGCAATCTCTCAACAATGCTAATATAATTGGATCACATAACCATCCCTCAACGTGCAACAAAGAATCACTCCAAAGTTCTTATCTAGCGGAGAACATAAGAAAAAATTGTTTGTAGGGTACGAAACCACCTCAAAGCTATTCTTTCCATTCGATCTATTCAAGAGTTCGTACTAAAATAACACAAAGCTATTCTTTCCGTCCGATCTATCCTAGAGTTCGTGCTAAAATAACACCAAAGCAAATTCAGATTCATAATACTCAATCCAACTCAAAGAACCTCAAAGAGTGCCCCAAGATTTTTACCGAAGAAACAAAGACAAGAACGTGCATCAACCCCTACGCATAGATTACCCCAATGTCACCTCGGGAATCCGCGAGTTGAGTGCCAAAACATACATCAAGTGAATCAATATGATACCCCATTGTCACCACGAGTATTCATTTGCAAGACATATATATATCAAGTGCTCTCAAATCCATAAAAGTATTCAATCCGATAAAACGAAATCTCAAAGGGAAAAATCAATTCATCACAAGGCAGAGAGGGGGAAAACACCATATGATCCGACTATATTAAGAAAGCCCGTGATATATCAAGATCGTGACATCTCAAGAACACAATAAAGAGAGAGATTAAACACATAGCTACTGGTACAAACCCTCAGCCCCGAGGGTGGACTACTCCCTCCTCATCGTGGTGGCCGCTGGGATGATGAAGATGGCCACTGGTGATGATTCCCCCCTCCGGCAGGGTGCCGGAATGGGGTCTAGATTGGATCTTGTGGATACAGAGGCCTTGCGGCGGCGGAACTTGTAATCTAGGGTTACACCGATGGATTTTACAATATTTGGGAATTTATAGGGCTAAGAGGGGGTGCGGGAGGCCACCGAGGTGGGCACAACCCACCTGGGCGCGCCCTGGTGGGTTGTGCCCCCCTCGGGGCACCCCCAGGTGCTTCTCTGGCCCACTGGGTGTCTTCAGGTCCATAAAAAAATCCACAAAAAGTTTCACGGTGTTTGGACTCCGTTTGATATTGATTTCCTGCGATGTAAAAAAAAGCAAAAACAGCAACTGGCGCTAGGCACTGGGTCAATAGGGTAGTCCCACAAAATGATATAAAGTTGCTATAAAATGATTGTAAAACATCCAAGAATTATAATATAATGGCATGAATACCTCATAAATTATAGATACATTGGAGACGTATCAGCATCCCCAAGCTTAATTCCTACTCATCCTCGAGTAGGTAAATGATAAAATAAATAATTTATGAAGTGTGAATGCTAGCAAGGTGCATAAGTTTGATCAATGATAATTTCAATCACTTTTCCTAGCATCATAACAGCAATTCTTTCCTATAAAACTTCTCATGTTAAAGTAGCAACCAATTCACATGTTAAGGTTCAAACAATGAATACTCTTGAAACTCAACAACCTATGTTCTCAGTCACCAAGCAATTGCAATTCAACTTATTCAATAGAGTCTAAGTAAGAGCTCCACATACTCAACCATCATATAGTCTTTTATGATTGCTAACACTCACCGCAAACACATGAGCAAAACGTTTCAACCGGACACATAGAAAGATAGGGGCTCATAGTTTCGCCTCCCAACGTATTGACCTTAAGGGTGATGTCAACAATAATAACTCATGCTACCCATATTCAACTGGACATATGTGCCTAGATCTTTCCTCACCACGTGATGCTTGCCAAAGGAGAAAAATAAAAAGGAATAGAGAGAAAAACTTTGACTCTTGCATAAAAGTAAATATATAAAGGTAAAAGGTAGGCCCTTCGCAGAGGGAAGCAGAGGTTGCCATGCGTTTTTTGTTTGTATGCTCAACCCCTTAGTGCAAAAGAACGTCATGTTATATTGCCCCTTATGATAGCAACCTTTATTATGTAGTCTGTCGCTTTTATTCTTTTCCATCACAAGTTCGTACAACGCTCAATTTTCTCTTACTCTAAATTATCTCACACTTTTAGAAGCAATTTTTATTGCCTTATTGCACCGATGACAACTTACTTGAAGGATCTTACTCAATCCTTAGGTAGGTATGGTGGACTATTGAAAATAAGATTTGGGTTTAAGGGTTTTTGGATGCACAAGTAGTATCTCTACTTGGTGCGGAATTTTTGGCTAGCAAAGATGGGGGCAAGCACCACATGTTGAAGGATCTAAGACAAATATAACTTCTATGTGAATATGAACAAACATAAATCATTACGTTGTCTTCCTTGTCCAACGTCAACAATTTTGGCATATAATATTTTGATGGGGGATCACAATCACAAAAGATTTCCAATATAGTGTATTTGCATGCGAAAGTTTCTTCCTTCTACTAATCATTCATGAATTGCTTGTATGACCAATATTGTGATTGTCAAGCCTCAAAAGATTTCACTTTCTAAACCCAATGTGAAGCTACCACTAGGCATGATATGGACATATAATTTCAACTTCATTAAATTCAAGTTATTCAACAATTTACTCATAGGATATAAGTGAAGCACAAGAGTAATTGACAAGCTACTCCAAAAAGATATTAGTGAAGATCAAGCGAGTAGTTAAGAAAATGGGTATCCAAATGTGGATTCTCTCTTATTTTAAAACTTTCAAATCTAAGTATTTTATATAAACAACAAGCAAAACAAAAGAAAATGACATTCCAAGCATAGCACAACTCATGTGAAGAAGCAAAAACTTAGGCTCAACCGATATTAACCGATAATCGGTGATGAAGAAAGGTGGGATTGAGGGAGTCCTCGAGCGTCCGGCCTGTTATCCATGGGCCGGACTGATGGGCTGTGAAGATATGAAGGTCGAAGACTGTACCCGTGTCCGGATTGGACTCTACTTGGCGTGGAAGGCAAGCTTGGCGACCGATTATGAAGATTCCTTCTTATGTAACCGACTCTATGTAAACCCTAGATCCCCCCGGTGTCTATATAAACCGGAGGGGTTAGTCCGGAAAGGACACACATTACCATAGTCATACAGGCTAGACTTCTAGGGTTTAGCCATTACGATCTCGTGGTAGATCAACTCTTGTAACACTCATATTCATCAAGATCAATCAAGCAGGAAGTAGTGTATTACCTCCATAGAGAGGGCCCGAACCTGGGTAAACATCGTGTCCCCCGTCTCCTGTTACCATTGATCCCAGACGCACAGTTCGGGACCCCCTATCCGAGATCCGCCGGTTTTGACACCGACATTGGTGCTTTCATTGAGAGTTCCACTATGTCGTCGACAAAAGGTTCGATGGCCCCTTCAATTGTCGATAATGACGCTGTCCAAGGAGGAACGCTCCTCCCCGGACAGATTTTTGTGTTCGGCGACTTCGTACTGCGGGCCAACTCGCTTGGCCATCTGGAGCAGGTCGATAGCTACGCCCCTGGCCATCAGGTCAGATTTGGAAGCTTGAACTACATCGCGGACATCCGTGGAGACTTTATCTTCAATGGATTTGAGACCGCGGCGATTGCTCCCCCTCGCTCCGATGAACATGACTTAAATCTGTCATCGGATCGCATCCAGGAGATGGTTCCTGTTGCTGCAACGACCTTAGAACCAGAGCAAATCGTGCCACGTAAAGCCATAGAGTCCGCGGCGTTGGAGCCGCATATGGACTCAACACCCTGCAATATTTGCGTCAGCGGAACTTCGGACTCGTCTCCGGCTATAAGTTCCGGACCGTGTACGCCTGCAGACACCGAGCTAGAACGGTTATCGGTCTTCAAATTCAGTGCCGCAGACGTTTTCCAGCACTCACCTTTGGGCGACGTGCTGAACTCTCTAAAGAATTTGTCCTTGGAGAAGGACTCGCAGCCAAACTATGTTCGGTTTGAGTTAGAGGCCGATGATGGGGAATTTTGCTTCCCACCCGCCACCCACTTCATAGCCACTGTCGACGACTTAACCGACGTGCTTGACTATCGCTCCGAAGACATCGACGGTATGGACGACGATGCCGACAAGGAGCAAGGCCAAGACCCGCCATTCACTGGACGTTGGACGGCCACCTCTTCGTACGACGTGTACATGGTTGATACACCTAAAGGATCTGGCGACGACAAATAAGAGCCAGATGCGAATAAACCCTCTGAGACGCAGTCCAAGCGCCGGCGGCCCAAATGCCGTTCTAAGCCCCGTCGCTCAAAGGATGGCAACACTGGCACCGGAGAAAATAGTACCCCGGGCGACGCCGAAAACAATGAAGACCCTGTCCGAACAGGAGGAAAACGACAACGGGCAAGATAACCCTAATGAACAGGCCGTAGAAGATGACTCGGAGGACGATAGTTACCGTCCACCCTCCGAGGAGGAGACAAGCCTCAGCAACGAAGACTTCATCGTGCCTGAGGATCCTCTGGTGGAGGAGCACTTTAAGCTTCAACTCATAGCCACTGCAAGGAGCCTGAAAAAGAAATAGCAGCAGCTTCAAGCTGAACAAGATCTGCTCGTCGACAGATGGACTGATGTCCTAACAGTCGAAGAATACGGCCTCAAGCGCCCAGCCAAGAGCTACCCAAAACGTAGACTGCTACCTCAATTCGATGAGGAGGCGCTGGAGCACATATCTCCCTCGCGTAATGCGGAACGACCACCACGTGGTCGAGACAGGGCAGCCGACCGGCCACCCCGTGGTCGGGATAAAGCGGCAACTCAGGCCGAACAGCAGCCTGCCCCACCGCCCCGTAAAAATAGAGACGAAAGAGTTCGGGGTCATACGTACGACCTCCGGTAGACCCTGGACAGTAGAGCAGGACATACAAGATCGACCTACGGATCGTGAGGACGTGCCTCGAGGCACGACGACGGCTACCTATTCGGATGTGACAAACCTAACCACGCCCGGGCCGAATGCCGCAGACGGACTCCATCTGAGCTACGCCACGATGCGGCCCGATATAGAGGCGCCACACACCCTCTCTGCTTGACAGATGAAGTACTGGATCATGAATTCCTCGAGGGGTTCAAGCCCATCAATATCGAATCATACGACGGCACAACCGATCCTGCAGTATGGATCGAGGATTTTATTCTCCATATCCATATGGCTCGAGGAGATGACCTCCACGCCATTAAATACCTCCCACTAAAGCTCAAAGGGCCAGCTCGGCACTGGCTTAACAGCCTGCCTAAAAATTCTATCGGCAGCTGAGAGGACTTGGAAGAAGCCTTCCTGGACAACTTCCAAGGAACCTATGTCCAGCCTCCAGACGCCGACGACCTAAGCCACATAGTTCAACAACCTGGAGAATCAGCCAAAAAATTCTGGACTAGGTTCGTAACCAAAAAGAACCAGATCGTTGATTGTCCGGATGCTGAGGCCCTAGCAGCCTTCAAACACAGCATCCGTGACGAATGGCTAGCACGCCACCTCGGCCAAGAAAAGCCAAAGTCTATGGCAGCCCTTACGACACTCATGACCCGCTTTTGCGTGGGTTAGGACAGCTGGCTGGCTCGTAGCAAGAACACAGCCAGCGAGGTAGGCCCCTTCAAGGCCAAGAACAGCACCAGCAAGCTCCGGCGCAATAGACACAAACGCCAAAGCAATGGCGACAACACCGATGACACCTAGTTAATGCCGGATTCAGTGGCTCCAAATCCGGCCAACGGAAGAAGCCCTACAAGAGGAACAATGAGGGACCTTCCAGCCTGGACCGCATACTCGACCGTCCGTGCCAGATACACGGCACCCCAGACAAACAAGCCAATCACACCAACAGAGATTGTTGGGTCTTCAAACAGGCCGGCAAGTTAAATGCCGAAAACAAAGAAAATGGATCACAAAGTGAGGACGAGGACGAAGAGCCCCGGCAGCTGAACACAGGGGGGGCAGAAGAAATTCCCCCCTCAAGTCAAAACGGTGAACATGATATACGCCACGCACATCCCCAAAAAGGAGCGCAAGCGAGCACTTAGGGACGTCTACGCGGTAGAGCCAGTCGCCCCCAAATTCAATCCGTGGTCATCATTCCCGATCACCTTCGATCGTCGAGATCACACAACTAGTATCCGCCATGGCGGTTCAGCCGCACTAGTCCTCGACCCAATTATTGACGGGTTTCACCTAACACGAGGCCTGATGGACGGTGGTAGCAGCCTCAACCTACTTTATCAGGACACAGTGTGGAAGATGGGCATTAACCCCTCACGAATCAAACCAACAAAGACTACCTTTAAAGGAGCCATACCAGGCGTAGAGGCCCGCTGTACGGGCTCAATCACGCTGGAGGTGGTCTTCGGTTCCCCGGACAACTTCCGAAGCGAAGAGTTAATCTTCGATATCGTCCCCTTCCACAGCGGCTATCATGCACTGCTCGGACGAACCACGTTTGCTAGATTCAACGCAGCACCACACTATGCTTATCTCAAGCTCAAGATGCCCGGTCCACGCGGCGACATAACAGTCAATGGCAATACGGAACGCTCCCTCCGAACAGAGGAGCACACCACCGCCCTAGCAGCAGAAGTACAGAGCGGCCTTCTCAAGCAGCACCATAGTACGGCTGTCGAGCCCCTGGACATCATCAAGAGGTTCCGGACTACACTGCAACAGGACAACACGGCTCATCAAGAGCTCGATTAGCAATTTGGCCTCCGTCCCAGTCCCGATGAAGTAGTGGCATTCGTACCACGCATACATAATTACGCACTCAAAATTCCATGGACATCGACGGAGGCACAAGCTAACCCAGGATCTACAGTTCGGCTAGACCAATCCCGGAAACAACATACTTTCAATTTTTCTTCTTGTTTCAGGTTCCTTTTTCCGGGGGCCTGATCACCAGTCATTTCAAAGGATTGGCATACAACAGAGGCAAGCAGCACAGGTGTGTAGGGTAACCTCTATACGTTCTTCTTGAAGGTATTTATACTTATTTCTCAGGACCCGCACGCTGCGCCCTCTTAATTCCGGCATGTTAAATAGCCCGGATGCTTATCGCACTTTTTGTACAGGATACGCCTTGATGTATCCATACAGTTATAATGGAAATGGTTTGCGGCCTAGTTTATGTGGTTTTCATTTCTTACTTCATTTTTATTTCGATTTATCGATCGCACCCGTACAATCTGGTACATCTCATATTCGCCAGGGGCTCCCCATCGTCCCATAATACGACAGCAAAGTCCGAACACTTCTTATAGATAAGTTCGGCACCCCGAATTTAGCATTATATGCATTGGCTCCGAATCATGTCTTTGGTCAATAGTTGGGTTGCCCGGCTCCTGTGCTTGCTACCCTACGTTCCGCTGAATCTACTAGGGTAGTAAAGGGAGAACTACTGCGATTGTGCCCTGGCCTTGACCAGATGAGTACCTCAGTAGAGAAAGCCGAAAACTGACTGTCATGATATGGCGAGAGCCGGTCAGCTGTTCGAGGGTTACAAATCGTTGGAGATTTTTTCCGCGTTATGCGAGAGATCGGCACTTCCCGATCAGATGCTGACAGCACTCTGGTTTAAACCAGGGGTTGCGCCCATGCTTTATTATAAAACTCCTATGGCCAAGTGAGGGCGTTTAAGCCGTATAGTCTGATTGCCTTGTTCGTTGCGCTAAACAACTCCTTCAAGGACCATATAATTGGATCAAGATTGTTTAGATTCCACCCCGAACACCTCCGTACTACCTACGTGAGGGCAGAAGCCGACGACTAGCCAACCCTCAGATTACATACAACACGGCCACACAGGAGGAAACAATTAAAAGCATAACCAACTTACATTACAAAACAGGCTTTGTTTTCATAATACAAGGCAAAGGCAACACAAATGTTTTCATTCGAAAATAATGTCCTGCCCGCACTCAGCTGCTGCAAGTTGAGACCCTTCAATGACATCCGCAAAATATCGCTCGGGTGTGCGGTGCTCCTTGCCCTCTGGCGGCCCTCTGGCCACTTCAACGGCATTCATCTTCGCCCACCGCATCTTGCAACGGGCGAAGGCCATGCGGGCACCTTCAATACAGGCAGAGCGCTTGACGACGTCCAGCCGAGGACGGGCGTTCACCATCCGCGTCACGAGTCCGAAGTAGCTGCCAGGCATAGCTTCGGCTGGCCATAACCAGATTATCAAATCCTTCATGGCTAGTTCGGCCACCCTATGCAACTCCACCAGCTGTTTTAGCTGATCGGGGAAGGACATAGGAAGTTCTAGCGCCGCATATTGCGACTAGAATAGCTTTTCCGTCGAACCCCCTCCTTCGGCTCGATAGAACTCCACGGCGTTCGATGCACTACGGGGTAAATCCGCAAAAGCCCATGGGGAACTCCAAACCCGGGTTAGTAAAAGGTACCGCTTCTCCGCATACTTGCTTTGCATCTTAAATGCCTTACCCGCCGCGATCTTCTGGGCCTCCTGGATTTCCCGGAGGGCGGCCTGGGCCTCATTTCGTGCAGCCTCCGTGCTCTTACGAGCCTTGGCGAGTTCGGTCCCTTGAACCGACGCATCATGCTCCAAGGCCTCGCATTTCTTCACCGCATCCTGGAGCTCTTGCTGGACCTCTTTAACCTGGGCCTTGAGCTTCTTACGAGCGGCTTGCTGCTGGACAGCCTTCTCCTCGGCCTCGCCCAGGGCCTTCCTCAGGGCCTCGACCTCGGTCGCGGCTCCTGCACATATTACGACACTACAGTCAATATACAGCGCCTATGCTTTCCGAACACACAGCAAGTTGTTACTCACCTTGCTTTCCCTGGAGCCGAACCTTAACCTCGCCGAGCTCGTTCTCGGTCCGCTCCAGCCTCTGCCTCAATTCAGAGACTTTGGCAGCATGCAAGGTTGCGGCCAACAGCGACGCCTGCTTATGCATACATATTACGTTAGTCTCCTACAATAGAAGATTGATCCTCTGTCCGGTTCTCCTCGCCGAACACCGGACAGTGTCTCAGCGGCTACTGACTACATGGGGTTTTTCTCTTTCTATGTCGCTCACCTCGAAACCTGTCAACAGGTTGCTGCAGGCTTCGTTCAGTCCACTCTTGGTAGACTGAACCTTCTCGATCACCACACCCATAAGGACGCGGTGCTCGTCCATAACGGAGGCGCCTCGTAGCGCCTCCATCAGGTTATCCGGCGTCCCTGGATGGACAGGGGCCACCAGTGGAAGCGACGCACCCCCTCCTTCAAAGGGGGCTGCTCGCTCGACTTCGGAGCCATATGGGTCTCCAGAATCGTATTCGGCTGAGGGCCAAACTGGATGCGGCCCTCTTCGCCAATCTCCATGGGGATTGGCTCCCCCGTATGTCCGGTAGTGGAGGTCTTGCCTTGTGGCGCCTCCTGGACAGCATCCTGGGCTCCCCCTGGTTCGGAGTGGTCCTCCGGGACAACACTTCGGTGTCATCCCTGGCCCCGGGGGAATAAGCAGGCGGTGGCGACATGCTCGCCATCTCTGATGGAGCCACCAAACCTCCAGATGAGGATCGCTGGATAAGGTCGCGGGCCGGACTACGATAGTGCAGTTAACCATGTCAAGATAATAAAGAGAAAGGACTGGGTGTGCGCATGACTGAGCCATGTCACTTACGATGCGGCCTGGGGCTTAGTGCGGGGGCGTCGTTCCGGACTACTGTTAACGTCCCACGCGGTATTGACCGCTGGGGCGCCCTTCCCCTTTTTGGGCGCTTCCGCCTCCAGATGCGCCGAGGCCGCCCTCTTTTTCTTCTTCTCCTC
>NC_057811.1:106298901-106316886 GCF_018294505.1 Triticum aestivum
GTTGTCTTTCTCCTCCTCCTCCTCTTCCTCGTCATTGTCCTCAGGGACAGAGGAATGGGCTTCGTCGTCTTCGGACGTCACGTCCGAAGTGCCCTTGCGATGGGGACCACTCTTGGCCCCCTTGGCCTTCTTCTCCGGCGCCTTATACGGCGCCGACACCAGCATCTTTGCTAGACACGGGATGACCGGTTCTTCAGGCAGCGGAGCCGGACATTGGATCCACTTCGCCCTCTCCATCCAGTCCTGAAAGAGCAATAATAAAATCTCAGACATCATCCTCGAAACAATTAAGTTGGGGATACGTCAGAAATAAGATACCTCGCTGGCGGGGTGTTTACAATCGTGACCACGGTCTGAGTCCGTGGCTGGTGGCTTCTCGTTGCCCTTAAAGAGCAACTTCCAGGCGCCTTCATGAGTAGTCTCGAAGAGCCTTATCAAGGTCTGGTGCTTCTTCGAATTGAACTCCCACAGAGGGCGGCTTCGGCGCTGGCACGAAAGAATCCGGTGAACCAGCATCACCTGGATTACATCAACAAGCTTGAAATTCTTGGTCACCATGCTCTGAACACGTGTATGCAGCGCTATCAACTCGTCAGGTGAACACCAGTCCGGACTCTTCTGGACCCAGGAGGTGAGTCGCATGGGAGCACCGGAGCGGAATTCGGCAACTGTGGCCTAGGTGGTGCCGCGAGGTTCTATGATGTAGAACCACTGCTTCTGCCACTCCTTTACTGTCTCCACAAAAGTGCCTTTGGGCAAGGAGACATTGGATAGCTTGCTCACCATGGCTCCCCCGCACTCCGCGTGCTGGCCGTCCACCACCTTCAGCTTCACGTTGAAGACTTTGAGCCACAGCCCGAAATGGGGTTGGATGTGGAGGAAGGCCTCACACACGACGATAAACTCCGAGATGTTGAGGAAGGAATTCGGGGACAGATCATGGAAATCTATCCCGTAATAATACATCAGCCCGCAGACGAAAGGGTGGAGTGGAAACCCTAGCCCGCGGAAGAAATGGGGGATGAATACTACCCTCTCAGTGGGCTTCAGCGTGGGGACGATTTGTCCCTCGGCCGACAGACGGTGGTCGATCTCCTTCGCCAAATACCCGGCCGCCCGAAGCTCAGTAATATCCTCCTCCCTGACGGAGGAGACCATCCACTTGCCCTGGCCTCCGGATCCGGACATTAGTACTTGGGCGCTGGAGCTCGAGATTGGAAAGACGGAGACAAAGAGAAGGCGTGAGAGAGGAAGAGGGAGTCCTTATCCCCTTATAAAGGCAGCGAATATTAAAAGCCTCCTCACTCGCCCTGAAAACTCGCCTATTCCCAAGAGCCGTATAAACGACACGGTTGGTTTACCCATGCCCGCGTTGATGAGAATCCCGTGATAAGGGGACACGATCTATGCTTTGACAAGACGTGCCAATGGCAACCGCGTCTCAAAACGTGGAGCAGCAGACGAGAAACGGTTAGAAATTAAAACCGGATAGACGTGATGCCGTGTTATTAAAAGAGCTGTCAGCAGATAGAACTCATGTAAATATATATATATTCTCTCTGCGGTCATGTATGGTGTGTATGTGGCAGGTCCGGATACTATCAACGCGTCCGAAGACTATCTTGGAGTTCAGAAATGGGAACCCGCCTTACAATGCCGAAGACAATCTGCGCGCCGGACTCCTCGTCATTGAAGCCACGTTCAGGGGCTACTGAGGGAGTCCTGGACTAAGGGGTCCTCGGGCGTCCGGCCTGTTATCCATGGGCCGGACTGATGGGCTGTGAAGACATGAAGGTCGAAGACTATACCCGTGTCCGGATTGGACTCTACTTGGCGTGGAAGTCAAGCTTGGCGACCGATTATGAAGATTCCTTCTTATGTAACCGACTCTATGTAAACCCTAGATCCCCCCGGTGTCTATATAAACCGGAGGGGTTAGTCCGGAAAGGACACACATTACCATAGTTGTACAGGCTAGACTTCTAGGGTTTAGCCATTACGATCTCGTGGTAGATCAACTCTTGTAACACTCATATTCATCAAGATCAATCAAGCAGGAAGTAGGGTATTACCTCCATAGAGAGGGCCCGAACCTGGGTAAACATCATGTCCCCCGTCTCCTATTACCATCGATCCCAGACGCACAGTTCGGGACCCCCTACCCGAGATCCGCCGGTTTTGACACCAACAGGGATGCCTACCGGGGCATCCCCAAGCTTAGATGCTTGAGACTTATTGGAATATTAACTTGGGATGCCTTGGGCATCCCCAAGCTTGAGATCTTGTGTCTTCTTCATTCCTCTCATATCATGGTTTTCCTAAATCTCAAAAACTTCATCCACACAAAACTCAACAAGAACTTGTGAGATAAGTTAGTATAAATCAATGCAAAAACCTTATCATTATCTACTGTAGCAGACCACTAAAATTATTATTCAACATTGCATACTAAATGCCTCTGCATATTTAATACTCCTATCCTTGAATAGAATCATTAAGCAAACAAACATATGCAAACAATGCAACCATAACAGCAATCTGCCAAAACAGTACAATCTCTAAAGAATGCAAGATTCATCATACTTATTAAACTTAAAAATTCTGAAAATTTAACACACTATAGAAAATTTATCAGATCTTATCATGCAAAAAGTTTCAACATTTTATCACATTCTGACTTTTCTGGGGAATTTTTGCAACACCGATAAACCTTCTGTTTTGAAACAGCAACATATAGACTTTTAAAATAAGCATGGCAAAGGCTATACTTGACATTTTTATTGAAAAGAAAGATGAAAAACATTATTCTAAATAACAGCAAGAAAATCCTAACAAAATAAAATGACGCTCCAAGTAAAACACATATCATGTGACGAATAAAAATGTAGCTCCAAGTGAGGTTCCCGATAATGTTGGAGACGAAAGAGGGGATGCCTTCTGGGGCATCCCAAGGCTTAGTTGCTTGGATCTTCCTTGAATATTACCTTGGGGTGCCTTGGGCATCCCCAAGCTTAGGGTCTTGCCACTCCTTATTCTCCTCATATCGACATCTCACCCAAAACTTGAAAACTTCAATCACACAAAACTTAACGGAACTTCGTGAGATAGGTTAGTATGATAAAGAGCAAACCATTTCACTTTGGTACTGTCAAAGACAAGATTCATATTTTTTCCACACAATGCCTGTTGTAGCATATCATTTCCACAATTTATATTGAGCAATATAAGCCATAGAAACTAGAAAACAAGCAATCTATGCATTGAAAACAGAATCTGTCAAAAACAGAATAGTCTGTAGTAATCTGTACTCCAACCATACTTCTGCTACTCCAATTTTTTTGAAAACTTAGGACAATGTAGAGAATTTTTATATATATATATATATATATATATATATATATATATATATCACCTGTAAAAATTTCAGATCAAAAGCACGTTCCAGCGAATTTTCAAATTTCCTGGACTGAGCACAAAAGTTTCTGTTTTTGCACATATTCAAGTCAACTATCATCCACACTATCCCAAAGGCTTTACTTGGCACTTTATTGAAATAAAAGCAATAAAACATGATTACTACAGTAGCATAATCATGTGAACACAAAAAAACAGTAGGTAAAAGTGTTGGGTTGTCTCCCAACAAGCCCTTTTCTTTTATGCCTTTTAGTTAGGCATGATGATTTCAATGATGCTCACAAACAAGTAAAGAATTGAAACATGAAAAAGAGCATCATGAATCACATGGCAAGCACACTTAAGCCTAACCCACTTCCTATGCATAGGGATTTTGTGAGCAAACAATTTATGGGAACAAGAATCAACTAGCATAGGAAGGCAAAACAAGCACAACTTTAAAACTTTCAACATAAAGAGAGGAAATTTGATATTATTGCAATTCCTACAAGCATATGCTCCTCCTTCATAACAATTTTAAGTGCCATCATGAATGAATTCAATGATATAACTTCCACATAAAGCATTCCTTTCATGATACATAAGCATAGAAATTTTGTTACTCTCCACATAAGCAAATTTATTCTCACCAATAGTAGTGGGAGCAAACTCAACAAAATAACTATCATGTGATTGAAAATTAAAATCATGATGACAAGTTTCATGATTATCATTATTCTTTATAGCATACATGTCATCACCATAATCATCATAAATAGCAACTTTGTTGTCATAGTCAATTGCAACCTCTTCCAAAATAGTGGATTCATCACTAAATAAAGTCACGACCTCTCCAAATCCACGTTCATCATTATAATCATCATAAATAGGAGGCATGCAATCATTATAACAAATTTTTACATCAAATCTTGGGGGACTAAAAATATCATCTTCATCAAACATAGCATCCCCAAGCTTATGGCTTTGCATATCATTAGCATCATGTATATTCAAAGAATTCATACTAACAACATTGCAATCATGCTCATCATTTATACCAAACATTTTATTCAATTCTTCTTCTATCAATTGAGCACAATTTTCCTTTCCATCATTTTCACGAAAGACATTATAAAGATGAATAATATGATGCAACCTCAATTCCATTTTTCTGTAGTTTTCTTTTTGTAAACCAAACTAGTGATAAAACAAGATACTAAAATATTCGATTGCAAGATCTAAAGATATACCTTCATGCACTCACCTCCCCGGCAACGGCGCCATAAAAGAGCTTCGTTGACGGGATGTGAGTGCCGCTTACCTAACCTCTCCGACAACGGTGCCAGAAAAGAGCTTGATGTCTACTACTATACTTTATTCTTGTAGACATGTGTTTGGCCTTCAAGCGCAGAGTTTTGTAGGACAGCAGCAATTTTCTCTCAAGTGGATAACCTAAGGTTTATCAATCCATGGGAGACGTAGGATGAAGATGGTCTCTCTCAAACAACCCTTCAATCAAATACAAGAAATCTATTGTGTCCCCAAGACACCCAATACAATGGCAAATTGTATAGGTGCACTAGTTCGGCGAAGAGATGGTGATAAAAGTGTAATATTGATGGTAGAAATATATTTTTATAATATGAATAAATAAAAACAGCATGGTAGCAAATAGTAAACGGGCACAAAAACGGTATTGCAATGCTTGGAACCAAGGCCTAGGGTCTGTACTTTCGCTAGTGCAATCTGTCAACAATGCTAATATAATTGGATCACATAACCATCCCTCAACGTGCAACAAAGAATCACTCCGAAGTTCTTATCTAGTGGAGAACATAAGAAGAAATTGTTTGTAGGGTACGAAACCACCTCAAAGCTATTCTTTCCATTTGATCTATTCAAGTGTTCAGACTAAAATAACACAAAGCTATTCTTTCCGTCCGATCTATCCTAGAGTTCATGCTAAAATAACACCAAAGCAAATTTCAGATTCATAATACTCAATCCAACTCAACGAACCTCAAAGAGTGCCCCAAGATTTTTACCGGAGAAACAAAGACAAGAACATGCATCAACCCCTATGCATACATTACCCCAATGTCACCTCGGGAATCCGCAAGTTGAGTGCCAAAACATACATCAAGTGAATCAATATGATACCCCATTGTCCCCACGAGTATTCATTTGCAAGACATATATATATCAAGTGCTCTCAAATCCATAAAAGTATTCAATCCGATAAAACAAAATCTCAAAGGGAAAAATCAATTCATCACAAGACAGAGAGGGGGGGAAACACCATATGATCCGACTATATTAACAAAGCCCGCGATATATCAAGATCGTGACATCTCAAGAACACAATTGAGAGAGAGAGATTAAACACATAGCTACTGGTACAAACCCTCAGCCCCGAGGGTGGACTACTCCCTCCTCATCGTGGTGGCCGCCGGGTTGATGAAGATGGCCACTGGTGATGATCCCCCCCCACCGGCAGGGTGCCGGAATGGGGCCTATATTGGATCTCGTGGATACAGAGGCCTTGCGGCGGCGGAACTTCTGATCTAGGGTTATCCTGAAGGGTTTTGCAATATTTGGGAATTTATAGGGCGAAGATGGGGTGCGGGGGCCACCGAGGTGGGCACAAGGCGCGCCTTGGTGGGTTGTGCCCCCCTCAGGGCACCCTCCAGGTGCTTCTCTGGCCCACTTGATGACTTCTGGTCCATAAAAAATACACAAAAAGTTTCGCGGTGTTTGGACTCCGTTTGATATTGATTTCCTGCGATGTAAAAAACAAGCAAAAAACGGCAACTGGCACTGGGCACCGGGTCAAGAGTTTAGTCCCAAAAAATGGTATAAAGTTGCTATAAAATTATTGTAAAACATCCAAGAATGATAATATAATGGCATGAATACTTCATAAATTATAGATACGTTGGAGACGTATCAGTCCTCATATGTAGGATTGAGCGGTGCGTGCAACAGGTCCTCAACCAAACAACAATGTAGTGCATGACATCAATTTAGATGGTGCTGTGAGATAAAGTGTCATGTGTCCACTATTAAGGAGTTCGGAAACAACTTATTAGTCATCACTTGAAATACATGTGACATAAGGGTTGACATGAAGTTTCAATTGTAAAAGGGTTCATCACATAATGATTATGCGATGCAAGGTTGCGTTACCAGGTTTCATCTGAAGATCCACTACTAGTCCTGTCCTAAGTTGAATTAATACTAGGCCTTGTTTGAACTTCATGTGTGAATTTGGTTCATCTCAAGTGAATAAGTTCATCTAAGTTTATCAACTTGGTTTCGATTACAATTCAATTTAAATTTGAATTTGGGTACATCTTGTTTGAACTTAATTATAATTTCTTTAAATAAGGTTTGAATTTGAATTCAACTAAGTTTGAAATTCATAAAGCTAGGTGCACATACAAATCATTTCATATTTGATTAAGGTTGGTTCATGAATTTACTTGCTGATGGTTCCATTTAATTTGAATTAAATAAATGGCTTTTAAGTTTAATTTAGGTTTGTACTTAATTCAAATTATGTTTGAATTTTCTAATGTCAAATATAAATCCAAAATGAGTACTAAGTTTAATTTAAGTTTATGAAATATTTTGTAAAAGGAATTATTCTATTTGAACCGTTTGTTTAAAATTCATCCTAATTACGTTTAAATTTAGTTTGAATTAAAGCTTCTGTTAAAATTTATTTGAATTATAACTTGTTCAAATTTTAGCTACAATGTTAAGTTGAAACCACAATTCACTAGGTTGATTCTGCAAAAAGAATTGGTTAAATTGGATTTATTATTTACAAGTTAGACCCTATATAAGTTTGACAGTATTCTATTTAATTTCAAAATATTCAAAAGTTAAATTTTATTGTCATGTGAAAGTTTATTTCCTAAGTATCAATTTTCAAAAAGTTTCACTCAATTTGGACTCTTTGGTAAGAAACTATAAGGGTTTGAATATTCAAGGGGTTTTCTATAAAACTGCCAGTATTTAATTTTGTCAATTTGATTCAATCTAAATTAGGTGGCACGTGGCAGCTTCTAATTGGCTGGTGCCGATTCATTTAAGTTAAAACATGGGCCGCTGGATCTGAGATGGGCAGCTATAAGTGCATACCTTTCTGATTTTAAGTGATCTAATCGTGGTCGTGTGTGCGTGATCGGACGGTGCAAAATAGATCTGGAGCTCACTATGGTTAGATCTTCAGAAAAGTCATCAGAGACAACAAAGATAGTGGCATGGCTCTCATTGTTCATGAGGATGGCGATGCAGGGTGTTTCAGAGGCGGCAAAGGGCATGGCTGGACCGGCACGGGGAGGTCATGGGTGGTGTCGGTGGTCCTCAGGGTGCACGAAGATGGCGTGGCGAGGTTGACGGAGATCTTTGGGCATTGACGACATGCTCAAACTTGGGCATTTTTGGATGCGTGACTCGGTGAGTATGTGCGCACGGGCAAGGCGAAGATGATGGACACGACGAGAGTGTCCATAGTGTGCTCACCTCACCAGAATCAATGGCGGGGTGGTGGAGAGGTTCAACCTTCATTGGAATAAGTGCTCGGGGAAGCTTTGGTCGAGGCGGCGATACCCAGAAGGTGTGCCGTGGCTCGGGGAAGACGATGGTGGCAGTGTCATGGCTTGGGGTGGCGTTGACTTGTCGAAATCTAGCTGGAGGCGGTTAGGGCAGAGGCGGGCGGCGGGCGTTGGTTTGCCGACAGTCTAGCGGTGAGAGGTGGCGCAAGGTGGGCAAATTGATAGGTGAGGCTGGGTACTTATAGGACATGGCATCAGGGCTTGGGTATGGCCAGGGATGCGCGAAGTGGAGATTGTTAGTGTCGGGTGTTCACGTGGTCGTGGGTGCCAACATTTGGGGAAATTTGCCTTTCCAACTTTACCCCTTTAGGCTTTTCTTTTTGGATTTCTACCTTCTGTGACTTGTGTTTCAACTACTTGTGTAGGGCCTGTAACTCTCCTAAGTGGTCATCCAAGGTCAACATGTAACCAATCCTAAGTAAATCTAGCTAAATAGCACTCAAGCAATTTTTTAAACATTTCATATTTGGGAAAAATCTGGGATGTGACAATTGCATGAGATACTTGTCCCTCAATCGATAAAAATTCACCATCATATATCACTTGAGTTCTAGTTGTTCATCGAATTATAGAACTCAAACCCAAAACAAAAAAATCTTACTTAATTCTAGATAACCGCAAACTCAAGGCGAGATCAACCTCGCATCAAAGGGAAACCTAGTGATCCATGAATGAATGAATGTAGTATCGAGATACCTACGTCGAATGTCATATGTTATGAATTTGCAGAGGAGACACCCAAAAATGTCATGTATATTCTATTTTCCTCGCATTACAAAAATACCATCACCATCACATGTGCCCTTGCGGCAAGCCATTCACCGTCCGGGGATCTTGGAGTTCCGCACGTAGAATGATGATATCTAAGAGCCCCGTGGAGGAGGTCGAGCTTCCCCGGAGCCACCCATGAGGAAGTCAAGCATTGTCGGAACCTCTGGGAAGTGGTCGAAGTTCATGGGTGGCTCCTCGTCATGGATTGCAGCCATAGGTTGCACGAAGTTGGTTAACACCGCCTCGACTGACGATCCCACACCATCCTTGACAGCCATGGGAGAGTCGGTCGTGTCTATAACATCGACTGGTCCTGACAAGCCTCCAGGGTAGTCATTTAGAATTTCCATAGGCTCCTCCTCCTCCTCGCTGGGAGGCAAAACATTGAGGTCAATGATGTCTACTGTACTGTCAAGATTATGTGCCCCTGCAGGGTAGTTATTGGGGATGTGCATGAACTCAATAGAGTGCTTGTCAATTCGCAACCGACGCATGCCACGAGACTCCATCACCATCTGGGCATCCGTCACATCATCAACCTTGTTCTTCGGGCTAGCAGAATCCATGAACCTATGAGGACATATTCACAGATTAACCAATATAAATCACCATATGCAAGAATCAAGAAAGAGCAAGCGCATACACATACACGGCGGAGGTTGCTCCGATGTGAAGGAAGACTGGCGAAAGAGGAGCTGGATGAGGGGGCGACAAGGAGCACCGATAAGGCTAGAGGAGGTGTCGCGGCATGGACTCTCCTTGTTCTCTGTCGAGGACGAGGGTTTAAATGCGTTGAGGGTGCATGGTCAGAGCCTCATATATAGAAAACCTGTTATACATGCCATTAACCAGCTATAAAAACATAGCGAGAGATAGCTTTGGACAAGATTGCGTGCGAGCAAACAATAGCTAGAACTGGCATATTCTTAATTACAATAAATGTCTCTCTATCTTGCGTTACATCAGCACAAATTTTTGCTCATAGTCTAATTTTAGTCGATCAGTAATATTCCGTAGTAATACACAAGCGCTTATCCACACATGCATTGATTGGTGCACATAATTGTAGTACCATAGGACCGGCACTGTGTCGAGCCAGCATCCCCACTAGAGTCCGCATAGCGTCAATCCTAGTACACCCGATGGTGCGAAATACCGTCAGAGCCCTCGGTAGGAGTTCAAGCGCACACTACAAAAAAACCACTTCTGTGACGATACATGTTTGTCATAGTAGGTCACGTTTTCTGTCATGCATGTACATCCATGACGATTTTATGACAGAATCCAGATAGTCATACCTGTGCTGTCATAGAAGTGTTCTGTGACAATAACAAAATTATCATCACGGAAGTGTTCACTTCCATGACGATAAATGACGCGTCATGGAAGTGCTTTCGTCAAGGGTAACTGACACATGGCATCCACCGTAACGGGTTGCCGTTAAGCTATCGGGTCCGCTTTTGGATCCGACAACCCGTTAATAGCAACGATCAATGGGGATTTTCCACGTGTAAAATTCTCATTTGCCGGCGGATCCACGTGTCGGCTCGGTGTTGGGACAGATGTCATCCAGCGAATGGACGGGACGCGCCTATGATACATCGACACGTGGCTCGGTCCAATAGTGGCCCATTCAGGTCAAAAGGCCGGCCCATTTGACCTGGTCAAAAGGTAACGGCCCATCCCACTGAAAGCATGTTAACAACCTGTTCGCATATAGCCCGTTAACACACGACCTATTATAGCCTATCCGAATTAGGCCCAGTAGCATCATCTGGGCCATCCAATATGATTTCAGCCTGTTGTAACTTCCGGCCCATGTATGGCCCATGATGTATTTCGTCCCATATGAGACCCTATGTAACTCTTGGCCCACTAACGGCCCGAGGTGAAACTAGCCCATAATGAACATTATATCGCTTTATGCCCATTAAAGGCCCATTATTCCGTTGGGCCATTTCCAGCCCGTGTTATCTTTCAGCCTTCTAAGGGCCCATTTATTCTTGTGCTGATTTGCAGCAATCGTTTACTTATAGTCCATTACTGGCCTATTCCGGTTGTGGGCCAAATTCAGCCCCTGGTTAAAGTCGGCCTGCTTGTGCCCCGTTAATCCGTTGGGCTGTTGTGCCCGTCGATAGAATTAAGCATGTTATACTCATCAGCCTATTAACGGCCCGTTATGGTCGGCCCATGAACAGACGATTCTCACTCTAGCCCGTTCCGGCCCATAATGCGGTCCGTTATTGGCCCACGTTTGGCTAATCGAGCATACAGACCGTAGAAGGCCCATTGATTCTACGGCCCGTAGAAGGCACGTAGGAGGCCCATGGTCACTACAGCAGATAGCAGGACCATGGTGGCAACGGTCTGTATGTTCCCCATGGTTATTGTGGCCTAGTTTAAAAAATAGGTTATTGCGATCACTAGCAAACCGCAGAAAAAGAACTGCACTGACTACAAGCAAACAAATAAACAAGACAACAAGGAAATAAATAAGCAAGCAACTAATTCTAGGCTATTACGGCTATTACACATATTACATCCACTAGGCATCAAAGTTCGCCACCAGTGCAAATATAGGGAACAAAGTAGCATATTACATACACTGGCTGTCTAAATTTGCCACCAATGCAAATAAACGCGGCAGCAAAACAAGTCCATAACTGAAACAACTTCATAAGAGCTCAAGAAATGTTATCCTGGGTATCCACCATGCTGGCAATAAGCTTAGCAAGCTTATTAGCTTTCTCCTGTTTGGCGCTAAAATCCTCCAACACTTGCTGTTGCACCAGAAAGTATGCATCTAAATTCTCCAGGGACTTCCGCAGTCCTTCAGCTTCTTGTCGTAGCACAACTGATCAATGTCTTTTAGCTTGTAGTTGAGACTCAAGAAACCGAACTGATTCAGACAGTGAGTTCGAAGAGCTTGTGCCAGCGGTAGTGGCCAGTAACTCGAACTCTACATCAAGACAGGACTTTGGGGTTGTCTCACTGTCTTCAAGATAATTTTCCTTAGCTGTTTTATCAGCTTTTTTGGAGACCAACAAGGATGCCTCACTATCCTGAACCTTATATGCATTAATTCCTTTACCACTTCTTAATAAGGTACTCTTCCCAAATATTCTGTCAGCATTCTAAAAGAAGAAACAAGCAGAAACATAACAGGTTTAGCATGTAGTATATGAAACTCATTTCGATGAACCAGTTCAGTAGTAAGGTGGACAGGATTAAACTACCAAGTCTTCTATTGCCAAGTAGTACATAATAAAAGCATCAAACAAACATATATCTATGTCTTATGGTCACTATTGTCTTGTCAAATCAAAATAGAGACACGGTTCAAATCATACGAGTTCAAGACAAAGCAACATTGAAAGAATACAAGTGTGGGTAACTACACCGCACAACAAGATTTCAGATGGGTAACACGGGTATACATGTACAACAGCACTATTGGCTCTGTTGTGATGCTAGTAATGTGCATGATATGAGAAGTCAACTATATACACAATTGAAATTGAAATCAACTGAGAAATTTAGAAGAGCAAACCTGTTAAAGAAACATGTTTAAACATAGCTATTGTGCCATTGGAGTTTTGACTGGATCCTTCAATTTCAAATTAAGTTTGTATGAGTAAATACAATGATACAAGAGCAAAGCAGTATGCACCATAGCAATGGAATCTTAAATGAGAACAGTTCTTCTTCGGGTTTAAGCACTTGTTCTACACGAACAGAGTACAGTAAGACACAGGCATATAGTACTTCAAAATAAAAAAATTAGCTCATAGACCTTACCACATTCTTGGTTCGGGACCAGTACAAAACAAGGCATTCCCAGTCATCGTCCCATAAATGTGTCTCGGGAGAAAGTAAGGGAATTTGATGAGTTTCTTTGCCAGTGAAGTATGTTTTCTTTAGGTAATTCCGATACTGCCACCAAGCATTCTTGAAGATAGCAGAGGTATTAGCACAGGTTACCTCATCCTGAGTTTCCAAATTGGTCCTTCTCTATAGAGAAAAATGGGAACTTTGCTGTATTATAACCAGCATGGAGGTAGAATGTATGGGACAAAGCAAAGTATTTGCCATGAATAACATTACCTACACATAACTCCTTGACGAACACCTGCAACTGGCTTTTTCCTTCATCTTCAGTATAATATTTCCATGATGGGAAGATACGCACATATGATTTAACAACATCAAATGCGATAGATGCTAAATTACGAATGGTTGGTTGTGCTTTGTCCACAGGAATAAGTGTACTAAATGGTGGAGTTGGGTTTCGTCGTGGTAGTTGAAAATGCATTATATCGGCTAGAGGGGGGTGAACAGGCAACGAACTACAAGCAGTAGAATAAGTACTCAGGTGCAAGTATAACATGGCAGTAACATAGTCCTCATGAAGATATGAAACAAGCACAGAGTACAGGTAGCGTGAAAAAAGGATAAGTAGGCTGAATATAAGATGACTGAAGAATTAGGATTGAGGAAATTGATAAAGTCTTCAGTCAAAGTCTTCAAGCAGTAACGATCAATTTCATCAACACATGAATGAGGAAATGGAAGGGTTGAGGAAATAGAACCAGTAGCTTGGTGAAGACAATGATTTGTTAGACCAGTTCCAACTACTATGACAGTTGTACGTCTGGTTGGAGCGGCTAGTGTTGGAAATATGCCCTAGAGGCAATAATAAAATGGTTATTATTATATTTCCTTGTTCATGATAATTGTCTATTGTTCATGCTATAATTGTGTTATCCGGAAATCGTAATACATGTGTGAATACATAGACCACAACATGTCCCTAGTGAGCCTCTAGTTGACTAGCTCGTTGATCAACAGATAGTCATGGTTTCCTGACTATGGACATTGGATGTCATTGATAACGGGATCACATCATTAGGAGAATGATGTGATGAACCAGACCCAATCCTAAGCATAGCACAAGATCGTGTAGTTCGTTTGCTAGAGCTTTTCCAAATGTCAAGTATCATTTCCTTAGACCATGAGATTGTGCAACTCCCGGATACCATAGGAGTGCTTTGGGTGTGCCAAACGTCACAACGTAACTAGGTGCCTATAAAGGTGCACTACGGGTATCTCCGAAAGTGTCTGTTGGGTTGGCACGAATCGAGACTGGAATTTGTCACTCCGTATGACGGAGAGGTATCTCTAGGCCCACTCGGTAATGCATCATCATAATGAGCTCAATGTGACCAAGTTTTTGGTCACGGGATCATGCATTACAGTACGAGTAAAGTGACTTGCCGGTAACGAGATTGAACAAGGTATTGGGATACCGACGATCGAATCTCGGGCAAGTAACGTACCGATTGACAAAGGGAATTGTATACGGGATTGATTGAATCCTCGACATCGTGGTTCATCCGATGAGATCATCGTGGAACATGTGGGAGCCAACATGGGTATCCAGATCCCGCTGTTGGTTATTGACCGGAGAGTCGTCTCGGTCATGTCTGCATGTCTCCCGAACCCGTAGGGTCTACACACTTAAGGTTCGGTGATGCTAGAGTTGTAGAGATATTAGTATGCGGTTAACCGAAAATTGTTCGGAGTCCCAGATGAGATCCCGGACGTCATGAGGAGTTCCGGAATGGTCCGGAGGTAAAGATTTATATATGGGAAGTCCTATTTTGGCCACCGGAAAATGTTCGGGATTTTTCAGTATTGTACCGGAAGGTTCTAGAAGGTTCCGAAGTAGCCAACCACCTAGTGGTTGTAGGGGGTGGCTATTTATAGCCGGGGAGCAGCCCAACATGATAAGACATAAATGCCCTTCAATAATATCACCATTAGGTGGATAAGATATTTGGGACAGCTGGCGCGTAGCACAGCAACGGTCGGAAATTTGAGCTCTCAAATTCCTCAGGGCTATCATGTTCCTCACTTGTAGGCAATCCGCACTGGCGAATTCCTAACTCCTCAGTCAGAACAAATTCCTCGGAGAACAGAAGATCTTTGTCTCTGTCACTGAACAAATTGACTGAACTGTATAAGATTTCCAATGGCTTCACGCGAAAGGATTGGGTAGGTGTAGGCTTTGAGATGAGCATCACATGGAAAGTGTTTCCTTAGTTTTACCTCGACCCCCTTTAACACTACGGTGTTTCCTATGACTCAAGAAAGAGAAAATGAAACTATGAAAAACAAAAGTCTTCATGCTTCGTAATCCTCGCATCAATATCAAAGTCTTCAAGGTCACACCAATTTCCTCATTTTCAAAGAATTCAAGAAAACTGAAGTCTTCAACTGAAGACATTCATTTTTAGGGGATCGTAAATATCAAACTCCTCATAGACTTATAGAACCTGTGTACACTCGCAAACACATTAGTCCCTTAACCTATAAGTCTTCAATACACAAAAATCACTAAGGGGCACTAGATGCACTTACAATCTCCCCCGTTTTGCTGATTTATGACAAATATGTTAAGTTTTCTACGGGGATAATCATATGAAGTGTAATACTAATATGGAGGAATTTGATTGCAAGACATAGAAGAACTCCCCCTGAAGATGTGCATATTTGAGGAATTTGCTTTGGATAGCAAATGCACATTGTAGAGTAAAATCATGGAGATCTCCCCCTATATCTTGTAATTCATACACGCATTTGACATATAATATGAAGAATTTGAAATGCATGATGAAATATGGTGTCTGACAAAATTTAGCATGTGTGCATTAAGGTACTTGAGGAAATAAGCATGCAGAAAGTAGTTCAAAAGTATCAGAGTACCATAGGACTTAAGTTTACAACGCATCAGAGCAAACACCTCAGTAGAGCAAGAGTTGTAACTTAACGAAAAAACAGCCCATATATAAGACCCACTTGAAGACTAACTCAAATCCCCCCTTTGTCATCGCATGACCAAAAGGGACGAAAAATGAGGATTAACGCCCCTGAAGAATATCATCATGATGTCGACGGAGGAGCTCCAGCGTTGTCGGGGTCGTCCGTTGAGGTAGGGCCTGCCGCAGTGTCGTTCAAATCTTCAGCTTCATCCGTCTCGCGCGATGAAGATTATGAACTTGTAACCAGTTGAGGAACTTTGACCTTCTTGAATTTCTTCGAAGCTGGCTGAGACCAGTCAAAGTCCTGTTGAAATCCCATCTGCTTGAGGTCTTCATCACCCTAGAGGTGAGACAATGTAGCGACCAGACCTCAAACAGTCTGTGCTCTGTGCTTTAGTGTCATCCCTGGATCAGTAATGCTGACACACACAGTACAAATGGAGGATTTATAACAAAGTAGCAATCACACACTTATTACATCGAGTATCTCAAAGAGAATAAGTATGATATATATGGCTTAAGGCCATCTAAATACGATAATATTGGAAGACTTGGAAGATAAGTGAGTCCATCAAATCCAACGGCATCACTGAGTATAAGACCACGACCTAAGGCACCTTACTCGTCGTCTGAAAAGTCTGCAACATAAAACGTTGCAGCCCGAAAACGGGTCAGCACATGGAATATGCTGGCAATGTAACACATAGAGAGTAATGAACATAATAATGCTACACTACATGCATATATAGCTGGTAGAAGGCTCTATGGTTACAGTTTTGCGAAAAGCCAGTTTTTCCCTACCGCAAAGGAATAAATTTTATTTAACTATCATGGTGGTTGTTGAACATTGAGATGGTTGACAGCATCTCAATCCCATTTAAGTATCATCATTAACCCAACAAAATTAATTAAAGTAGCATGGTGATGAGCTTCACATGATAATCCAAGTACTAGATACTCAAGATGTCCATAACCGGGGACACGGCTAACCATGATTAGTTTATACACTCTGCAGAGGTTTGTGCACTTTTCCCCACAAGACTCGATCTCCTCCGTTGGATTTCTCGCACTACATGGTGTTTGAGAAACGGATGACCGAGACACAGTCTTTCAGAAACATTAACTCTAACCCTGGGTAGACAGTACCAACCTACATCCCCTACATCTGCTAGCCTACCACTGGAAGAGGTCATGCAACTTACTCAACTATGCTAGAGCCCATAATAGCTTGTGGCTGCACACGGAAGTTTCTAGCATGAATAATCTCATGATCCCTTTAAGCCTGGGTGGCGGTCCATAGGATGATCACACGGGTACTCCGGGATATCCAAAAAATACAGGCAGCACTGGGTTCTCCAGGTGCCTCAATCCACCCAGATGTGAGTTTTAGTTGCCACCTTAAGTAAACCATTAATTAACAATCTCACATCTGTCGTGAATATCTCTCAAACCCAATCCACGTCTACTAGCATAGCATTGCATTATAAGCAAACGTAGAAGTAACTCCCAAAGGTTTGATAATAAACAGGTGATAGGTACTAGCTCAACTACTTCCCAATACCCACAATTTAGTTAGATCCTAACCATGCAATGTTTGAGGGTTGATCTAATGCAATAAAACTGGGTAGTAAAAGAGGTATGATCAAAGTGTTACTTGCCTTGCTGATGATCCGTGAAACTTAGAGATTCGAAGTAGCAAGCGGCGCACTCCGGTTACTCTATCGCAAACAAACAAGCATACAATAAGCACTCATCAAATGCACAGGTAAAACTCAATTAAAGATCTAACCAGAAAGTTCAACTTAAGAACTTCGGTTTGCAAAAAGAATCAAATCAAACGAAGCAACGAAAATCAAATGGCAAAAGAAACAAGCTTCGTTTACTAATCTGGATCTAAGTCAAATTTTACAGTAGCAAAAACTTGTTTGAGTAGGTTAAACGGAAAGAGAATTTCGAGACGAAACTCTAGGCGCTTGAATCGCCTGATTCCGATAAACGAGCGAAAAGTTAAACCAGAACGAAAATCTGATCAGAAATCGCGATCTGGAATAAGCGCGGAAAATACGACGAAAAAGAAAACTGACGAACAGTTAAACGAACGGACGTTCGTTATCTGCGACAATCCGACGAACACGTTCGTTAAAACGAACGGATCGGTGAACGTTCACTAATTAATTAAACCAAAAAAAAATAAACCGAACTAGGGTTTGAAAAAAAACGAACGGTTTTTTTCAAAGAAAACCGGCACGGCGGCTCGGCTTCCTTGGTCCGGCGGGACTCCGGCGGGGCTCGAGAGGGGCGGCGAGGGCGGCGGGGTTCGGCGGGGTTCGGTGGGGCGACGGGGCGACGGGGCAACGAGGACGGCGGCGTTCGGGGCT